>NC_056734.1:614315849-614365849 GCF_019279795.1 Protopterus annectens | reverse complement strand
GTCAGCTATAAAGACAGAATACAGTGATAAAAGCAGCCATGAAGAATAGCCACAATATACACAATGCTTTGGGGGAGGGCAACCTGCCAAAGATAACATGGTGGTCTAGGTGAGCATGGGACACAACAGCAATGAAGAATGCTAAAATACAGCTGCAATGTGGCAGATAATGCAAGCTACTTGCCTGTCAAGAAAGGGATTGGGATAGATGCATATACTAAAGAAAATTTCACACATTCTTGAAAAATGACTTACTGATACCCGACTCTCACTTTCACAAAGCAGATGTACATTTAGATTATCAAAATGTATTCCCTGTTGGAAATGTTTAAGCAACTATAAACTTGCAATATAATCTTATTCGATATTATTGATATGAGGATTTTGAGGTGTATAATATATCTGAGACACTCAGTGGCTTTAACTACTTCATCTCACATCACTTTTCTCTGGGACCTGTACTGACTACTGGTTGCAGCCAGATGTTTATTTAATCTTATTACCCTCACCTACCACCCCATGTACCTGGGTACTGTTTATAATAAAGTATTGCTGAGACTGTGTACAGTAGATCTGGGCATATTAGCTAATCAGCTGAAGTCTGTCAGTGGTTCTGAAGTTTTGGTTCTAAAACTCTAATAGAATTTATTTTGTATATTTCCCTGTCCTCTAGAACTGGCTATGTTCCCTGATTTGGCCATACAAGTTAAAGATTTCCTTCAGAAAGTCCCTATGCTATCATATAGGTTCATAGGTTCATAGGTTCATACTAGGCTATCTGCCCTGGGGCAATTATAAGCCTAGCCCGATTCTGTATGGCTTATGCCACCCCTTGATTTGAGTATACTGTGCCCTTTTTAAGGTTTAGTTTACTGTGCCTCTGTCTAATAGTGACATGGGAGAAATCCGTGGGACAAACCTATGATCCCCCATCCACTTATCGAGATTCTTCTTGAAGAGATTCAGTGAGGTGCTCTGCCCCACATGAACTGGAATTCTATTCCAGAGCGAAGGGAGCCTCTGGGTTATGAACCTGTCCCTCCAGCAAGTTCTATTTATTTCTGTGCTGAGGTTCAAGTCCCTCGAGCATGTGGCTCTAAGGGATTTAGATTTACTGAGGTGGAGCATGTCCATTAATTCTGGATTTGACATAGCTTTGTATGTCAGGCATAGATCGCCTCGAAGTAGGCGGTATGCAACTGAGTAGAGCTGGAGTTTTTCTAACCAAGCAGCATATGGCATCTGTTTGAGACCCTTGATCCTCTTGGTGAGATACTTTTGGGGTCTTTCCAATTGCTGCAGGTGTCGGGTAAGGTACATCCCAAAAGGGGCATTGAATTCTATGATGGGCCTGATGAGGGATGAATAAAGGGGCACGATTACCTCTCTTGATCTAGATGTGAAACCCTTCGTGATGAGGTGGGCTATGTAGAAGGTCTTTCTAACCACTTTGGCAATGTGGTTTTCAAAGGAGAGATTGCTATCAACTTGGGTCCCCAGGTCCCTAATAACTTTCTCTGTACTTAATGGGTTTCTGCCTATGTGGTAATTTGTGGGCACATTGTTTTTGCCAAAGGGTATGACTATACATTTTTTGGCATTTAGCTTTAAACCATGGCGCTGGCACCAGTTATCTGTCTCTGTGAGATATTTTTGAAGGATGTTTGTATCAGCTGGAGAGTTGATTATGGCGCCCAGTTTGCAGTCATCTGAGAACTTGGTGAGCCATAGTCCTCCCACGTTTGCCTGTACCTCGGAAAAGTATATACCGAACAAGAGTGGTCCCAGGACAGAACCCTGTGGGATGCCACTTGTGACCGGTTTCGAGTCTGACATGGCTCCAGCAACTCTCACTCTGTGGGTTCTGTCTTTGAGCCAGTTTGTGACCCATCTTGTGACATAGGGGTTTATATTTAAGCTGGATAGCTTATCTATGATGCCTGAGTGGGGTATTGTGTCAAATGCCTTTGCAAGGTCCAGATAGGCTGTGTGGACTACCTTCCCTTCATCTATGGCTTTGGTGACTGTTTCAAAGAAGTCAACTAGGTTCAAAAGGCAGGATCTGCCCTTGACAAAGCCGAACTGGGTAGGATCTAGTGTCTGTAGGTCCCCAATGTCTTTGTTTATGAGCTCCATGATGATCCTCTCCATAGCCTTGCAGACTAAGCTAGTAAGGCTTATGGGGCGATAGTTTCCAGGGTCCGTAGAGGCTCCACCTTTGTGGAGTGGGACCACTGTTGCTGTACGCCATTCTGTGGGCACATATCCTGTAGTGAGGCTGAGATTGTATAGCTGTTTTATTTGAGGGATTAGTTCCTCTTGAAGTTCATGTAGGACGCAACCTGGGACACCATCTGGTCCCATGGAAGCAGTGTTTTTTGCTTTGGAGAGGGCAGCCTTCACCTGAGCATCTGAGATGTTTGGGAGGCAGCCCTCTGCCGGGATAGATACTTGCTCTTTTGGTGGTGGGGGGGGGGGGTTGCACTGAACCTGTCTGCCAGGATATTGGCGATGTCTGTGGGTTCAGTGTATTTTTTGTCATTTAGAATCAACTCAGAACAAGTCTGGGAGTTGCATCCCAGGTTTCTAACATAACTGAAAAAAGCCTTATGATTGTCTTTGGTATCCTGTGCAATTTTTCTCTCGAAGCTGGCCTTGGAGGATTTTATGAGGGATCGTAATTTTTTGCTAGTACTGATCAAAGATGCCTTCCCTATTAGGGATTTTGCTCTATTATGTAGTAGCTTCCTCCTTCTGTTGTACAGTTTATTTATGGCAGGGGTCCACCAGACTGGATGCCTGCCTTTGGATGATTGGGTCTTGGTTTTGTTTGGGATAGCATGATCCATGCATTCCTGGAGATGTCCGTAGAATGCATTTATATAGGATTCTGCAGTTTGGGCTGTAGTTTCCACTGGCCCTGGGGCCTTGAAGGATTCCACTTCAGTTTTGAGAAGTGAGAAGTTCGCTTTTGAGAAGTTTTTCACTGTGGTTTTCTGGGCTGGGGGTGGGGTTGGGATATTTCGAGATGATTTATTTAGGGCAAGGTGGAGGTAGTTATTCTGCCTTCAGAACTCTTCATTTTTATTACATTTTGTTTATAACTTAGTTTATTTTAATTTAAGTTATTGATTTGTTTGTTGTGCTGTTGTCATGTAACATATCAATGCAATTATTGAGGAGTATTCAGAAACAAACAGTGCTCTGCTTCAGGCAAGATAGAGTAAAGACTGGCAAGGGAGGAGCGATTCAGAGAAACATGTAGCAAGACCAAGTTACTGGGCAAAATAGAGCTGTATGCATGTTATGCAAATGACCAGATAATAACATGCAAATAAGTCCCAACACACTAATGAAAAGCATCACATGCACAAATGATGAAACCAAACATGGTGGTATGATTTATAAACACAGAAAATATGCGCAGTAAGTTGTTCTGATCACTTATTCATACACTACCTTCTTTTCAGTGAATAGATGTATCACTTAGACTACAATTCTAGAAACAGTGTCTGCTTTAGCTGGTGAGGATGCATTAACTGTCACTTTGGAAGCCAGTGTCTGTGGTGTTGCATGCTACTGTCATCCATAAAACAGGAGGCTCCATCACAGCTGACATACCATCATCTCCATGACTAAGAACATATTTAACTGTAACTATGTGGCTCAAGTCATCATACCTAAGCTAGTAGATGTGGTGTCCACACATGGGATAAAGGGGATGCATGAACAACCTACTACAGAGGACATGAAGGCTTGGGTAGCATTAACCATTTTTGCTAGGGGAACTTATCAGCATCTGTCTGGAGATTTACAGTCCTCAGCCACATGAATCCTACACCAGTTCCTTGATACGATAATGAGCATATTTTAGTTTATTTTGTTTACCGGGGTAGTGCTCTAATTAATGTTGACCAATTTCATACTCAGCCCAGATGAAAGACAAAACATTTCACAAGCAAAAAATGCAGAAATGCAAGGAATAAGAGAATAATTCAGACTAATTACATAGAAAAAAATGTGTATCTGCATTTCAGTGAACAAGCACAACCAAGCAGATGTGCAATGTGTCCAATGGTCCAATGCATGTGCAATATATACATTTATTTTTAAAGTGGGCCAATCTTCAGTGAATCTTGAAGAGGGGGAGACTCAGAAAGGAGACAGGTTAGGTGATATTTCCTGTGTTGAAGCAGGTGTATTTGGCTTGGATGAAGAAGTGATTTTTGAGTTGCAGTCTTAATTTTGAATAAGTGTTGATTTCCTTAATGTCAATGAAGGCAGTTTGCCAAAGACTATATGCCTGAGAAGAGACAGCATGTGCAGTGTTCTGGAATTTGGTTTTAGACATTATGAGAGTTGGCATGGATTGTAAGTAGTGTCTCAGCTTGAATTTGGAATTTTTTGTGAAGTCTACCTGCCTTGGAAGTAAATGTGTGGAGCTGAAATAGTTGTAGAGTTGGAATCCTAAAAGTAGGTTAGATCTTTGTTTTATGGGTAGCTATTTTGCTTTTTCTAGGATTATACAGTGATGGTCACACAGAGGTGAGTCTGTAGTGAATTGTCGGATGCTGTTAGAGCAATGTTTTTGAGGTAGAAGGAAAAAAAATCAGGAGCCCATATTCAAGTTGAGAAAGGATAACCTCTTTGCCACTTGTTGGTTCTGGCTGGTTGGGACAGAAAGGGAGAGATTGTTTTGGCCCAGAAGAGGAGAGAGTTTATTTTAGCTCCCACTTTGTCTTTGTGGAATTGGAGGTTTAATAACTGATCAAGTCATGGTCCTGGGTATTTGAAGGTAAACGTTGCCTCTACAGAATGGTTGGGGAATTTTCTGTGGAGTTCCAAAAAGCATAGTTTTTGTCTTGGTGTGGTTGAGAAGTAATTTGTGGTTTATGAGTCAATGGTCGAGCTAATGTAAGTCTGACTGGAGATGGCATTGAATTTTGGTGCGAGTGTGACCTGATAGGTGAGTATTCATGTCATCAGGACAGAGGATATAAGGGAGATGGGTGAGGTCACAAGGAAGTTTCTTAATGAATAAGGAGATGAGTTGGGTGGGCAAGAATGGATCCCTGTGCTACAACTTGGGTAATAGGTGGAGATTCTGATTGAGCGGATCCTACTTTAATGCTGAAGTGTCTGTTAGTGAGGAAGTTTTTAAACCAAGGAGCAGTGCCTGGACTGATACCAATTTCATAGTTTCATAGGTAGGTACTAGGCTATTGGCCCTAGGGCCTAAGTAAGCCTAGCCATCAAGGTTCCCTGGCTTATGCCACCCAAGAAAGTTATTTTCCTGTGCCCCTGTCAAGCAGAGCCATAGAAGTGATCCCTGGGGTGTATTTCCCATTTCCCATCCACTTATCAAGATTTTTCTTGAAGATTGCTAATGAGGAACTTTGCTTGACATAGATGGGTAGCTTGTTCCAGAGTATGGGAAGTCTCTGGGATAGGAATCTATCCCTCCAGCATGTCCTGTTTATTGTGGTGACAAGGTTTAGGTCCCTACAGCATGTAGCTTGGAGGGATTGGGATTTCTTTATATGTAGCATGTCCAACAACTCTGGGTTTGACATAACTTTATATGCTAGGCAGAGATCACCTCGGAGTAGGTGATATGCTATGGAGTAAAGCTGGAGTTTTTTTGTGGCAGTCCGTGTAGGGCATCTGTTTGAGGCCAGTAATCCTCTTTGTGAAGTTCTTCTGTGGCCTTTCCATCTGCTGTAGATGTCTTGTGAGGTACATTCCAAAAGGGGTGTTGTACTCTATAATGGGTCTAATGAGTGTCGAGTAGAGGGGAACAATGACCTATTTTTTTCTAGATGAGAACCCTTTTGTGATGAGGTGTGCCATGTAGAAGGATTTCCTGACTGCTGTGGCGATGTGATTATCAAAGGAGCGATTACTGTCCACCTGGGTCCCCAGGTCTCTTATCACACATTTGGCGTTAAGTGGACTGCCACCTATGTGGTAGTTCATAGGTACAGAATTTTTACCAAAGGGGATGACAATGCACTTTTTGGCACTGAGCTTGAGGCCATGGCTTTGGCACCAGACATCTGTCTCAGTGAGTGAGGCCCTTTTGTAGGATGTCAGAAAAGTAGATGAGCATGTGTGAGTAAATCATGCAGCTGTACTACCTAATGTCCAACAAGAATGGCATGTGCCACTACTCATCCAGGGCATCCCTAACAGACACATGGGTAGTCATGACCAGCCTAGCTCTCACCTCCAATCCAACACCAGTATTAGTGGTTCTCTTAGTGTCACCAATAAGGAATAGTAGGCGATCTTCTGTATCTGTGCTATTGATATTTCCCAGTGGTTAACTTGCCCTTGGCTATTTCCTGAGACTTGGTTTTGGTACAGAGAGTAATGTCAGTGACCCTGCAATGACCTTGCTCCAGTTAACTTTCTATGACTACCCATAGCACTGATCTCTCACATGAGTCCCTGCCATACTGGGTCACAGAAGGCCTTGCCCAGGCTTCACCTGCCATTTTTGAATACAGTCTGTAGCAGAACTTTGGTCTCATGTGGTAAGAACTTGCACATGCATTGTGATTCTGCTGGTGCAATGAGAGGTCAGGTACACTCATGAGTACACTTGTGGATAAGGGAGGATATGCAAGTACCATCCATATTAGCCACAACCACCATCTTCTTTCTATTTGCTAAAATATACCTTTTCTGACTCAGTGCCATATTGAGGCATCTGTAACCATGTGAGTCATAACTGAGACCTTGCATCTGTATCCACAGCATGATGTATGCTGAGTGTACTTTAGGTCCAACATATCCAGCAACTTGTCCTATCATCTTTATGTCTGCGCAAAAGTGTGAGCCACTGATACAGCAGTACTGCTGCTGGGCTTGCCTATAAAGTGAGTTCTGGCTAGAAAAGCACATTCCTACTTTACTGCAACCTATTCTGCTTGCTACTCCTGCTCACAATGGCCGTTGCCCTACCCTACAGGGCTGTAACTTGTCCTCCTTGTTCCCTCTATCCTGTTAGTTTGAGCCCTCCTCCCACTGCACACCATGGCAGATGTCTATAATGGCCTGTGCAGAATTAGCATAAGAAATGCAACAGTTTATGACAGTGTCTATGGTGGCCATGCACCCTTGAGCAGTGACTGCAATGCTGTTCATTATCAGTAATCTTGCTGTCACTTTCTCAATATGTTAGCACACTCTAATTCCACTTTTTTCAGAATTTTGTGTTGTTTACTGTAACTGATCTCACTTGGTAACTGCACTGTCATACTACAACTGGCTTCATAGCAAGCTTTTATGTTATGGAAGTGATTTACTGCACTTAAAAGTATGTCAATAGCACAATTAGTTATCAACTTTTTTCCAAGCCATAGATCTAGTCTGGCTTGTGTATGAGAACTGAGATCAACTATGGGGGGGTGCACCTGTGCAGCCCAGTTGCATTAATAAAACACCACTGCCAGGTTCTTCCCAAAGCCTACATGTTCATAAGATCATACCAGGTTACTAGATGAATGTCCCTAGAGCCGTTTTAAGCCTAGCCATTCATGACATAATTTTCCTATTATCAATGCCCATAGACTAGAATGGTTTTGGCAAATGCCTGTCCCATAGGGCATCTGTAAACTGCCCCTGTCTATAATGGCCATTGGTGACAAAACAGGAGTGAATTTGCAGTCCAAAATGCATTTAAATAGGCGTAGAGAAGTGCTCTGTTACACCTGAATGGACGATCTGTCCCAATCTCTAAAATACTTACCTATCCCTCCAAATGTTTTGTTTATGTGACAGATGATATTTAGATCCTTAGACCATGTAATTCTACTGCTGTTTGTTTTGGGAATATATAGCACATCCATCAGGGCTGGATCAAAGAATGCCTTGCTGGTTAGGCATTGATCACCCCCAGTAGTCTGTAGACAGACAACAGGGGAAAGGCTTTTAGGTGATCCACACAGGACATGTTATTTACACTCTGTATTCTTTTAGTGAGGAACCTCTGTGGCTGCTCAGACTATTACAAATGCCTTGTCAGGTACATGCTGAACAGTGCATTTTACTTTTTATTGGTCTAATGAGAGCTGAGTGCAGTGAGACCATGATCTCCGTAGATCTGGATGCCATGCCCTTACTTATAAGATGCACCATGTAGAAATATTTTCTCACTACCATGGATACATGGTGATCAAAGTTCAGATTACTGTCAACCTGAATTCCCAAGTCCCTTACCACTGGGTCTGCGCCTAGAGGAGTGTTATCAATGTTGTAATTTGAGGAGGTGATCATCTTCCCAAGCAGTATTGTTATGCATTTTTTGCATTGCGGTTTAGGCCCTAGTTCTGGCACTAGTTATTTGTCTGTGTCAGACCCTCCTGGAGGAAGGGGATTCAGTGATTACATCCTTCTTGCAGTCATCACCAAATTTGGACAGCCAAAGGCCCTCTACATTTGCCTTGAGGTCAGAGAAATATCTGATAACATAAGAGATCTTAGTACCAAGTCCTGCTGAATGGACATCTTGGTGGAGGTGGTTGCCCCACCATAACTTCATGTGGCCTATCGGTGATCTATTTGACTATCCATTAGGTGACATAGGGACTTATGCCTAAATTTATGAGTTTGTCTGTAGTACCTCAGTGAGGTATTGTGTCATATACCTTTGCTAGCTCAAGGTAGGCAGTATGTATCATTTTTTTCCCTTGTCCATGGCTCTAGTGACCTTCTTGAAGAAGTCCACCAAGTTTAGTAGGCAATATTTGCCCTTGAGCAGGCCAAACTGGTATGGGTCCAGTCTTTAAAGATTTCCTGTGTCTTTGTTTATCAGGTTCATGACAATGATTTCCATGCCCTTGCAGATACAATTAGTCAAACCTATGGGTCTGTAGTTCCCTGGGTCTGTTGATGGTCCACCTTTGTGTAGAGAGATGATCATTGCAGTCCTGCATTGCCTATGGATGAAGCTTATCTGGAGGCTGTGGATGAAGAGAGATTCAAGTGGACCCATGACCATCAGTCAAAGAATGAAACTTTTACCAGGATTCCTAGTTTTAAAACTTAACCTTTAATCATTCCCTTTCTTTACCAGACACTTATTGCCATGGACCTCAGACTACAGCCTTACCTCATATCCTCCCAGCATGGCATCCATCTAGACACCCAGTTCTAAGCTGCACTGCACAGACCACCTCCTTTCTATGGTCACATGTCCTCGAATCCCTTCCTACCTTTTGTAAAGAATAATCCTCCTACTACTGAAACTATTATGCTTCACAGGAGTTACCGTATAACCAGGAACTATGGTATCCCAGTTTCAGACCTGAGTTATATGGAATTCCTCCACAGCAACTATGGTATCCCAGTTTCCGACCTGAGTTATCTGGAATTCCTCCACAGCAACTATGGTATCCCAGTTCAGACATGAGTTATATGGAATTCCTCCACAGGAACTATGGTATCCCAGTTTCAGACATGAGTTATATGGAATTCCTCCACAGGAACTATGGCATCCCAGTTTCAGACATGAGTTACATGGAATTCCTCCACAGGAAATATGATATCCCAGTTTCAGACATGAGTTAATTCATAGGTTCATAGGTAGGTAGTAGGCTATCGACCTTAGGGCCTATACAAGCCTAGCCATAATGATTCCCTGGCTGTTGCTTCCCACAGATATTTACTTTCCTGGACCCCTATCTAGCAGAGCTACTGATGTGATCCCTGGGGTTAATTTCCTATCTCCCATCAATCATCAAGGTTCCAATTGAAGAGGGCCATTGAGGCGCTCTGCCTGACATGTATAGGCAGCCTATTCCAGAGTATGGGAGTCCCTGGGTCAGGAACCTATCCCTCCAGCATGTTCTATTCATCATGATGACAAGCTTAAGATCCCTGGAGCATGTGGCTCAGAGGGATTGGGATTTCTTTAAGTATAGCATGTCCAACAACTCTGGGTTTGATGGGTCTATATCAGAACATCAAAGTATTAAAACTTCGAATGCTCTGATATCGAACACTATTCAGCGAACGCTAAGAACAGCAAAGCTGCAGAACAGCAAATTATTTCCTCGGGAAAGAATTTGGTTGGCTGTTTCTGTGGCTTCGCTATTCTTAGCGCTGTGGTGGAAAGTTACAGGTTGGGTTCAGGTAAGTGTGCAATTGTTTGCATGTTAGGGTTAGGGGCTGGTTAAGTGAGTTAGGGTTAGGGCACGGGTTAGGTGAGTGGGCGATAGTGATGGACCTTAGGGTTAGGGTTTGGGTTAAGGTAAGTGGGTAGATAGTAATGTATGTTTAGTTTAGTGTAGTGTTAGATGTATGAATTTAAGTGTATGTGTGTGGTTGCTGTTTGTTTGATGTGCTTGTGTTGTGTGTATGTGTTTCGGAGCAGCAAATTTTTTCCATGGGAAAAAATTTGCTATTCTGAATGTTCGATATTTTCATGTTTAGATGTTTTGGGGCCGATGAAATAGCGTTCGCTATTTTCATCTTTCGATAACATGATATAAACACGGTTTGACATGGCCTTGTATGTTAGGCAGAGATCGCCTCTGAGTAGGCGATATGCGACAGAATATAGCTGAAGTTTCTTTAGACATTCAGCATAAGGCATTTGCTTTAGGCCTGTGATTCTTTTTGTGAGGTATTTCTGTGGCCTTTCTAGTTGTTGCAGATGTCTTGTGAGGTACATACCAAATTGGGCATTGAATTCTATAATGGGTCTAATGAGGGATGAGTACAAAGGGACAATGACCTCCTTTTTTCTAGATGAAAAGCCCTTAGTGATGAGATGTGCCACATAGAAGGATTTTCTGACTGTTGTGGCTATGTGGTTATCAAAGGTGAGACTACTGTCCACCTGTGTCCCTAGGTCTCTTAACACACTTTCGTTGTTTAGTGTACTGCTACCTATGTGGTATTTCACAGGTACGTGTTTTTTCCCAAAGGGGACAACTATACATTTTTTGGCATTTACCTTGAGCTCATTGATCTGGCACCAGGCATCTGTTTCGGTAAGGCACTTTTCTACATCATTTGGGGATTCAATAATGGCTCCCACCTTGCAGTCATCTGCAAACTTTGTAAGCCATAGTCCCTTAGTGTTGGCCTGTAGTTAAGAGAAGTTGATGCCAAACAAGAGTGGTCCCATGACAGAACTCTGTGGTACACCACTTGTCATTTGTCTGGAGCTGGATCTGGAGTCGACTACTTTTACAGTGTGTGTTCTGTCAGTAAGCCAGTTTGCAACCCATCGAGTGGCATAGGGATTAATGCCCAGCTTAGTAAGTTTATCTATGATTCTAGAGTGGGGGATAGTGTCGAAAGCCTTGGTGAGGTCCAAGTAGGCTGTGTGAACCACATTACCCTTGTCCATGGCTCTGGAGACTGATTCAAAGAAGTCAACCAGGTTCAGGAGGCAAGATCAGCCCTTCACAAAACCAAACTGGGTGGTGTCCAGTGTCTGAAGGTTGCCAATGTCTCTGTTTATAAGTTCCATGATAATACATTCCATGGCCTTGCAGATCATGCTCGTCAGACTGATGGGACAGTAGTTCCCAGGATCCAAAGTGGATCCCCCCTTGTGGAGTGGGATGACTGCAGCTGTGTGCCACTCTGTGGGCACGAAGTCTGAGGTGAGGCTATGATTAAACATGACACATAGGTGAGGTACCAGTTAATTTTGTAGTTCATGCAGTACACAGCCTGGGATGTTGTCTGGTCCCATGGATGCTGTATTCTTGGCTTTGGAGAGTGCGGTTCTTATCTGAGTGGCCGTGATTACCGGAATTTGGCATTCTTTCGGTATTGAGATGGGCCCTTTAGGGGGTGAGAGGGGGGTGAAGTTGGCACTGAATCTATCTGCCAGGATATTGGCAATATCCTTGGGATTGGTACATCTAGTGCCATTCTGCTGTAGCTCAGAGCAGAACTGAGTATTGCCATTTAGATTCTTGACATAGCTATAGAATGTCTTGTGGTTGTCTTTGGAATCTTTGGCAATTTTGTTTTCATAACTAGCTTTGGAAGATTTTACGAGGGATCTCAGCTTTCTACTGAGGCTGGCAAGGGAGTTTTTTGAATCCTGGGTTCTTCCTCTTTTCTGCAACAGTTTCTTCCTTCTGTTGTACAGCTTGTTTAT
The DNA here is from genome assembly GCF_019279795.1 of Protopterus annectens. Lineage (NCBI taxonomy): Eukaryota > Metazoa > Chordata > Ceratodontiformes > Protopteridae > Protopterus > Protopterus annectens. The sequence continues at coordinate 614,353,722 of NC_056734.1, read as the reverse complement.
CGCAGGGGACCACCACATTGGCTGCCTTTTTTTAGAGGACAGCGTCTTTGTTCTATTTGGGATGGCTCAGTCATATGCATGAGTGAATGTGCTCGTACAGCACCTTAGTGTAGGATTCAGCAGTTGAACTTCCAGTTCCCATCTGCATGGGTGTCATGAAGTTTGTTACTTCTGACTTGAGAAGCATGAAGTTGGCTTTGGAGAAGTTTTTTACTGAGGTTTCCTTAAAGAAGGGTGGGGGTGGGATGTGGATGTCAAGGGTGATTAACTTATGGTCTGATCTGACCAACGAGGGGATGACCACTGGTGTGAAGCATTGATCTCTCATGTTGGTAATGACCATGTCTAGAATATTGGTACCCTTGGTGGGACTATGAATTAGTTGCTCTAGAGCGTTGGAATTTATGAATTTCAAGAACCATTCAGCAAAGGTGTTGGTACAGGAGTAGTTTTCCCAGTTAATGGCAGGGTGGTTGAAATAACCCAGTATTAGGGTGTTTGGTTGTATCTTAATATTTTCCTGTATATTTAGAAAGGTGTAGTGGGAATCTTGGGGCATGGTGGGGATCTGTAGCAAGCTGAAATTTGTATTGTCTAGTGTTAGTTGCACCTGGAGAATTTCAGATGCATTGTGTTTGGCAACCAGGCTGGAGGTGTGAATATCTTTGGTGAATATGGACACTCCTCCTCCTTTAGAATTTCGGTCCTGGTTTGGTGGCTGAAAAGTGTGGTATGAGTTGTAGCCTCTTATTGCAGGGGTGCTCTCTGGAGCTTTGAACCAGGTCTCAGTTACTGCACAGATATTGATGTTCTCCATTTTTAGGAGAGCCTCAAGAGAGTGCATCTTGAGGTTTAGACTTCTAGCACTGAGTAGCATTACCTTCAGATTTTGCTTGCTTTTATCCGTTACGGTGGAAGTTTTGTCCTTTGAACCTTGCCTAAAAAAGGCACTGATGGGGTGGCAAGAGCCTTAGCCAGTAGCCTGAATCCCAGGGGCGAACAAGTGCAAACCATCTCTTGCAAAGCATCGTGGTTTGTTGATCATGTAATTCCAGGCAGGAATATACTGGATCCCCTTTGAATGATACCAAAAGCTTAACCAATTATTGAAGTCAATTATTTTGTCCTTATACTGTGATATCATTCTGGGCAATGGCAGGATGCTTCTCATGGCTAGGGTCATACCTGCCTGGCCTACATGATCCGAGAGCTCTTCCATGTCTCTTAATGTAGTCCAAGGAGGTACGTCTCAAGTCATTCACTCCAACATGGACAATGATCGAGTCATATTTGCACCTGTTGTGGAGTGACTTGAGTGCATGCGTTATGTGGTGGATCCTGGCACCCGACAGGCAACTAACAGTAATTTTCTCCTTGTTCAGCCTAGTGAGTGGGACATCAGTGTGCCTGACTATAGAGTCACCTATGACTAAAGTGTTGGGTACATTGTCTTGCCTTAGGGGCTGCTGTTGGGTGGCACACATACGATTTCTTATATAGGGAACTTACTGTTTTCTCAGCATGGAAACACCCTACCCCTCAGTTCCTTCACCTCTATTTATGTAATGTTGTTTCTAAACATCCCCAAGGCTTCTTTATGCCTTAACAAAACTCTTTTCATTAAGCTGTCTACATTTCCAGTCTTGTCAACATATTTTCTTCCAGTTCAGCCTGCAGTCTCAGCCTCTCCCTTCACAGCGTTTGTGTATCCTTCCAAGCATTGCACGTGGCGTTCAACCTCTGCAATCTCCTTCCCTTCTCCTGCTACTTACCCTTCTGTGTATGCCTTGGGACTGCAGTTTGTCTTCGCCTACTAACTATCACTTACATCTGCTTCTCGACCCTTATTGTTTGCTGTAACTCTCCTAATGGTGCATGATTCCCTATGTCTCTTCTCATGACTTGCCCATTCCCATCCAAAACCACTTTTAAGATTACAGTTGTATGGTCTAATACAGCCTAAGTTTGATTCATATGTCTATTTTAAATGTCATTCCACAAACAACGACACAGTGCAGGTGAATGTCCGGTGTCAAACAGTCCCCTGTGAAGGTGGATATCTCCTGTCCTCTTGTAGCTTTCTCTACTCATCTTCTCTGCTACAATCCTGTGTTTTTCATAACAAAATATGATACATTGTCTTATTATGCTTTCTTCTCACAAAGAGTTAATCTTTACTATGGCCCAAAATAATCTTAATGCTCACCCACCACTCACCAATTAACTTTCTAAATCTGTCTTTGTGCATTTATATTAATTAAGACATTTTATGTAGAAGAACTCACCATCCTTACTAGACACACACACACACACACACACACACACACACACACACACACACACACACACACACACACACACACACACACACACACACACACACAGCCTTATTTCTTTTTTTTTCACCTTGAACATATTCATATCTACCATCTACCTTCCCTTCTCCTAACTTCCTAATAGACCACTTGTAGTGCCTTCCTAAACAAGCTCTGACCTTTTATTTGCCACTGCATGAGGTTGTGATCTGTGACATAAGTCTGGAAAACTAGTTAGGTTGCAGAATCTTATACCCTTGGTATAGTTTGCTGCAGCAATAAAATATATTTTTTATTCCCACTGAAGTTTACTTATTAACTTGACAACTTATTAACAAGACTCTAGGAAAATGCAACTGCCATCTCTCTGGTCATATAACTTAACATGTTCCTATCATTCTTCTGTCTACATACCTTGTTGGGATTGTTTTTCTTTGTGATAGTTTTGAGCATGCCAACTTTGATACCTGCTTTGTATATAATGCATGTGCATATTCTGTTTTGTCAGTTATTTTGTATATATTGTCATGTTTCCATTTTCTTTCTAAATTGTCATGTATCTATTTCCTCTATACCCTCAAGCCAACTCTGATTTTCGCATTGTATAAAATAAATGTATATCTTGCAATTTGTCATTTATTCTGTATGTAATGTCACGTATCTGTTGAGTTTACCCCAGACTGAGACTGAAATAGGTTCACTGGGATCAATGCAATACCCAGTTTAACAAATTCAAACTAAATAAATAAATACTAGAAACTACTTATTTTTTATACATTGAAGGTGAGAAAAAATAATACTAATTATTTACTCTCTTTCCTCCTGTTTTAACCCCTCATTTTTTATTGATGACAATTTTCTAACACCAGGCAGTTTCTCCTTCAGGATCCTAAATATCCCTTCATGATATATGCCAAAATAGCCCTTTGCAAAACTGTGGTGGTGGTACTGTGGTAGCTTTGTCGCCTCACAATAAGACGTTGTCCTGTTTGATTCTCAGCTAAAGTGTCTTCTGTGTGGAGACATGAATGAATGGGCATACCTTCATTGATGGTTGTGCGTCAGGGCTGGCAACTCGGTACATAAAAATCTACTGCCAATCATTAGCAGACCGGAGTTCCACTGTGGCGACCCCTAACCGGGAAAAGCCGAAAGATACAACAACAACTAACCTGCATTCAAGCCTGCTCTTCTTTCATATTTGTGAACCAAAAAGTATCTGGCAATTGTGATCCATCCCCCTACTATGCCAAATTCATCTCATCATTTAGATAAAGCTCTCCTTTCTCTTTTCTGCTCTGTACATCCTTCCCAGGCTTCCACTATGTCGTGTTACTCTACAATCACTACTTGATCACAACTTATCAAAAAATAACTTTCCCTACTATACAACTACAATGAAAGAAACATAGGGGCTTGGTCATTTACCCACATGTGAGTGGCATATGCCCATAGTCACATACCAGTTAGGAAAGTAAAAACTCCTCACTATAGTGTATAGGGACCACAGACAAACAGGCATCCCATTGTGCCTAACAATGTAACCTTCTGATTCACACACAATAAAAGATGTTTATACGAAGCAGTGTTCTGGGAGTCAGAACTCAATCAAGTAATCATCAATCACCTGAAGGGTAACCCCACCCAGGCCATGCTTAGTGTATTCTTCCATATATTCAACTGGACAGATAATAGCTTTGTATTACTGCAGTATCAGATTGTCAACTAGTAACACAACAAGTATTTTGCTTATATAGCAAATAGTCCTCCTACATAACCAAAGTATTGTTGCATCACTGCAGACCTATTTTTACAGTTCCACCATCTGTCTTACCCTCTTTTGACCAACAATTAAATTCTTTAATGTTCTCGCACTTCTCACTCATTTTTCTGGTGCCCTCTTACACAACTATTCTTTTTCAACTATCTCCAGCAAGTTAGGTCTGCGTTTTCATCTGTTCACTCCCAGCAGAATCATGACAGACATATAGCCAGTACTTTAGGTGACAGAAATGTACCTAAGCTCTGGGAAGATGCAGTTATAAATTAGTAGAGTGATTGATTTCCCCAACCCTCAGGATCACACAGAGGAGTTTCTTCTCATTGTCTGTGGTGTAAAAACGTGTCAGTCTAGTTATTTGACAAGTTATATGACAAGATTTTTGCAGCCTTTTTTTCTTTTTTCTTACAAATTCAAAACATCAATTGTCAATGCTGAAAAAGCTACCATGAGCTAATGTTTTTTCCCCAAACCTTCCAGCTAAAAGGGCAACAAAAAGGCTCCATGTGTTCTACTTGCCACACGTGGCACTGCTTAATGTAGCATTTGTGTGTGAATGGAAGTAAGTCAATGAGAAGTGGGGTACAGCCTATTTAGATGTATTACTTAAGCACAAAGAAATAGACATTACCAAAATAACTACGGAAATTATGGAACTATGTGAGTGTTAAATTAAAAGTTCATCCATCTGTATTTGTATTAAACATATTCAGTGAATTAGACATGCAAGAAAGAAAATGATGATTTCATTAACAAATTACAGAAATGCTAGTGCAGTAAGAAAAAAAAAATAATATATATATATATATATATATATATATATATATATATATATATATATATATATATATATATATATATATATATATATATATATATATATAACATGAAGAAATTATATTTAGTCATCATGGGTGAACGTATGGAACACAGTACAACCAGTCAAGTTGAAGGAGAAAGTTTAACATGCAGTCAGGTTTCTAACAGATAACAAATTCTGTGGAACTGTGATTTTTCACAGAAAGGGATAATATTTACACAATTTTGTAGGCTGAATTTGGTAACCACATTGCACTTGCTTACAGATTCACTCATGTTAAATTTAACATATTTAATGAATGCTGATGGCAAAAGTACAGTAAATGTTTGTTTTTTTTATAAATCTAATACTTCCTATCCCAGTCTACATCTTATGAGTATTTAAGAAAACATGCCAAACAGAGATACATAGCTTACTTTGGAGTATATCCAATATCCATTTTTTTCTCAATTGAAATTGCAAGTCTCATTGGTGCAAATACAGTTTTACAGGAAAAAAGTTTAAAACGAGAAATGAGAAAATGAGAAAAAAGAGAACAGTAAATGTTGAAAACTGCTCTTCTTGTTTAACGTTGTGTTTTGTTGGTTCAAGCCCCCTTGCAACCCCCAGTGTGGGTTCTACACCCCTCCCCCACTTATATACATTAACTCAGATATTTCCATACCTCATAGAAGAGGAAAGATTACAAAATGCATCAAGTCATAGACTTAATATGTAAGTCCACATTTTCACTCAATCTGGGACTAGCAAAAACAAGTCTGAGAATGTAAAACAGCTACCAAGAAAATTGTTTTCCATTTGAAAGCATGATCCAGTGCTTTGTATCATGAAGGCAGACAAAGGTGGAACTCAGGAATTAATAGAGTAGTGATTATGAAAGGAGCATGTTAAAGATGCTTTCAGGTAAGAATTCCTATGAGACATTTTAGATTACCTTAGTGAAGGATTTTTAAATACTGTGTTGATTCCCACAAATGTGACAAGATTTTGAATGTTAGAGCTCTGAGATTAGAAATTTTGTTTTGCATATCAAAAATCTACAAGATTCATAAGCAACTCCATTTAAGGCATAGAGTTCCTTCTACAGGCTCCAAAAAGGACCTAATGGTGATTTTTATAGAGACCGCTATTAATTCTGATTATTGTATTACAGACTCATTTCCCTTTACTGAAACGACTGAAGATATATGTGACAGAGGAAGACCTACTGGCAACAATAGATATTAACTTGTTTTATAGCATTATCCTCCATTGAAAGTGCATTAAGTGGTCTGTAAAGCATTAATAGACATTGATAATTTTATTGCACAAAATGCCTGATTCTTATGTGACTGGACATATCGCTCGATGATAGTTTATTCGCTGTTACAAATGGTCATGACTGACAAACAGAAGGCATTAAAATGAGCACTGCAGTTGTATCCAGAATTAGCAATCTATTTATGATGTAGTGGGCAAAGTGTTGTACCAATCTGTTTAATAATTACAAATTCAGATATATCACTGTCTTTTAATGACAGTTATTTAATTAGAAATAGAATTGAATAGTTACTAAAATGTATGAACTGTGTCAATAATATTACAGGTTGCTGAAGCTCTCTCTCTCTTAACAGCAGCAAATATAAGTTAATTTTCTAGACCATGCTGTATATAAAGGTAGTATAAAATTTGCCTTTCTACTAAAATTACTATTAATAATGTGAGTAGCAGTAGCTATCTGGATTAGAGGAGTATATGTTATAGTTGTGTGACAAACAGCATTGTAAAGGGCCAAATAATACATGTAAGCAGATAAACTACTGACAAAGGGCTGTTTAATACTGAAACAAATTTGTTAATTAAAAAAAGATTTTCAGCAAAAGGATTTCCAGAAAAATTAACCAGTGAAGATGAACAATTTTGCTGTAGGTAAAAGAAATGATCCATCTATGACCTTTGATTTCTTTATAACAGTATATGATAAATATTTAAATATTGCTATGGTAAATGACCTCAGAATAAGACATGAAACACCACAGAGATTCAGATAGCTATATTTCATCCATTACCTAGGTTACAACAACCCTCAAGGGAATAATGAATGCCCAGCGCATGCACAATAAACAACAAAATCAATAAAGTAATTAGTTAATTAACAATCTGAAAACCTGATACAACAAAAGTGCTAATAAAAACTTCAAAAAATACATAAACCATTAAAGAACAAAGCAAACATAATAAGGGGACATCACAAAAGTAGCTTTCAGTTCCATTCTAGATTTAAACCTCTCAGTAAAGCCTTCCTACATTCCAGTATATATTCCATTTGTCTCTCTTCTTGGATATTTAAGGTAACTTGTAATAAAATATAAGCTTTTAGTCCTAAACAGAAACCTGCATCTCACCAAGTAAAGCACATAGGCATAAAGCTTTTAAGACGGCCACTCATAATGTCCATTAAATGCTGTTGTATTCTAAATTTGAATTGTTTTTTAGTTTCCTATTTGTGAGACTACACAGACAACTTAAATCATAAACTGTGCACTAGTACAATTAAACTTCCTCATTATCTAAAGAAATATCTACCGTTAATTGTATGCAATTCATTATCATTGCAAAAAATACTTTACAATGTAAAGGACTTTTCGTGTATTTGACCTTCATTTTATCATGTGTTTACAATTTTTTGTTATCACACAGAAAGAATGCAAGGGAGGCTGGATAATTAGTGTTCTCCTGTGGCATCTCATATATTTTGGTGGAACTGCACAACCCCCATTGCTAAAGCTCTAATGCACATGCCTATAACACATGTGAGAAGAATCATGCACCCAGTGATATTTCATCATATCTTTTATTTGGCTGTGTGTATGCAGTTCAATTGAAAGATACTAATTACAAATATATCAGCCTTACAGTTGGTGTACCCTTTTCAAAGGCAGGGAGAATGGTTTGAAAATGATTCAAGAACTATAATGACAGGGTAGAGTAACCCTTCATGTCCATACAGGACTGTTTGTCTTTTCCACCAGAATAACAACTCTTAACAATCCGCAATAAACACAGGCATGGATTCATCAGTCTGTGTTAGGCAGGATGGCTTGAAAGATGCAGGGGAGGGTTTAAACAGCACCATCTTAGAATGGTTAAACAAAGCAGGGGAAGGTTTAAACACCACCATCTTAGATTGGTTAAAGAAAGCCAGAGAAGGTTTGAACACTGCCATCTTAGAATGGTTAAACAAGCAGGGGAAGGTTAAACACTGCGATCTTAGAATGATTAAACAAAGCAGAGGAAGGCTTAAACACCACCATCTTAGATCATTAAACAAAGCAGGGGAGGGTTTAAACACCGCCATCTTAGAATGGGTAAACAAAGGCTCATTGAGAGACATGTGTCTGCATGTGTGTATGATCTTCTGTCACTAGTGTCACCTGTATATTTGACCTGTAAGTAATGCTTGGGACTTCGTATATTTACCTATTCCTGATATATGATCCATACTATATGGTTATTTGGGGTCAGAATGGAAAAGTTTCCTTAAAGGGATTGTGTATAATGCATTGGCTGGTACCAAACATATAGACACAGAGGTTCCTGGATTTCGTTAACACAAACTCAGTGGAACGGATTGTAAAATACACCAACCAGGGGTGGAAGCATATTGGATCTGGTCCTCACTAATACAGGAGAGTGCTGCACATTGCCCTAGTGCAATATCTTCTCTAGTAAGGTCAGACCACAAAATGGTCTCCTCTGAAGTACAAATAAAACCTAGAACCCCAGCTATCCCTGAAATTTTCAGGAACTACTCTAAGACTAACTTCTTACTATTAAGTGACAACCTGGCAAAACTTCAAACCCACTTAAACCCTGAGAGCATTGCTGCCTATGCAGAACTGTTCACAGAAACCCTATATAAGCTTGTTAATAGTGGCATAGAAGCAGTTGTTCCCACCAGGAAGAAGTACAGAACTAATTCAAAAAACATGCCTCCCTGCTGAAATCACAACATCAATAGGCTGTTTAACAGAAGGAAAAAATCATGGACAAATTAAGAGATGCAGTTCCCAGCAGGATAAAAGTACTCTCATCAAGCTAAACAAACAACTCAGGGGACAAATAATGTCTATCAAAGCCAAATTTGAGGTAAATTGGCCTCCCGAGCAAAGGACAACCTCAATGCATTCTTTAGCTATGTCCAGAACCTCAAAGGCAATACACAATTGTGTGCAGAGCTCTTTGCGAAAGAAACCACCTATGCTGAGCCAGAAGACATAGCAAACCTACTGGCTGACAAATCCAGCTCCAGCTTTTACCCCCCCCCCGTCCCCTCAACTTTATCTCAGGAAATACCATCAGATATCACTTCCCCTGATATCACTAGGGGACAGGTCATTAATGCTCTCTAAGGCCAAGAACATTAAATCAATGGGCACTGACAACATTGCAGGATGCCTTCTAAATAGCATTAAACATGATCTATCAGAGCCTCTGGAATTGCTATTTCACCATAGTCTCCAAACAGGCTTCATGCCTCATGAATGGAGAACAGCAACAGTCATTGCCCTGCACAAAGGGGGGCCATCTACAGACCCTGTAAACTACAGACCCATAAGTATCATTAGTCTGATATGCAAAGCCATGGAAATAATTACCATGGAAATTATCAATAATGACATAAGAAACCTCCTGACACTGTACCCAACCCAGTTTGGTTTCATTAAGGGGCGATTATGCCTACTTAGCCTGATGAATTTCATTGAGAAGGTCGCAGAAACAATGGATGAGGGAAAAGTGGTTCACACTGCTTTCCTTGACTTGGCCAAGGCATTTGACACAATACCTCACTAAGGCATTTTTGATAAACTCAAGAGGTTAGGTATAAACCTTTATGTCACTCAGTGGATATCCAATGGGCTTACAGACAGGACCCGAAAGTTAGAACTGGGGAGCCCATTTCTACAAAGAGTCCAATCACAAGTGGAGTTCCTTAGGGATCAGTCCTGGGACTGGACCTTTTTGGCATTTACTTCTCTGAAGTTAAGGCTAATGTCAATGGCCTCTGGATGACTAAATTTGCAGATGATTGCAAATTAGGAGCAGTAACAGAATCCCGCACTGCCACAAATGTTCTCCAGGAAAGGCTAACACAGGCAAATAACTGGTGTCAGAGGCATGAACTAAAACTAAATGCCAAGAAATGCATAATAGTATCCTTCAGGAAGTCATTCACCTCTGGTAACTATGATACTGACAGCACACCCCTAAGAGTTGACCCAGTTGTCAGGGACTCAGAGACACACACGGACAGTAATCTAGCCTTTGACCATCATGTGTCTACAGTAGTGAGGAGATCATTCTACGTTGTGCAACCTATAAACAAAGGCATGGTGTCTAGGTCCAAGGATGTCATTGTTCCACTGTATTTGGCATTCATCAGACTTATCATTGAGTATAAACCCCCTTTGGTATGAACTTAACAAGGCATATCCAACAACTGTCTATAGCAGTTCTTCACTAAAATAATACAGGGTGGAAGTAGCATGTCCTCTGCATACTGCCTCAAGGCCCTATCCCTGTATTCTGCTTCTTATAGGATGCTTATAGGAGATCTATGCTGGGCATACAAGACATTGTCGAACCCCACTGTGACAGACCACCTGCATATCGGCAAAACAAACAGCACAATAATTATCCATTCTGAAGACTTAAACCTTGCCTGTTTTATAAACAGGACCTGCTTGACAGACAGGTATATATCACAGAGACTACCCTTTCTCTGGAACAGGCTCCCCATCCATATGAAGCAGAGTTCCTCCTTAACCCAATTCAAGTGTAATTTGGGCAATTGGAAATGAAACAAGAAATGTATCCCTGGTTTGCACCCATATTTTAATGGACACAGGCAGCCTCTAATTTTTTCATCTCCCAGGCCCCTGACTGTAATTGTATCATCTCCCAAGCCCCTGCCTACAATTATCAAAGGTACCAGAACTTGTCAGAAATTTGGAACCCATGGCTAAGCTTAAAAAGGTCCTTGTGGCTGTTAGCCTAGTAAACACCAATGAACCTATGTAGACCAAGATTGCTCTTGCTTTATAAAACAAGCACTTTCAGATAGAGGATATTGTAAATGCATTTTTATAAAGCTATTTAATGTTTATTTTCTAGAAGAGAGTGTGGGATGAGAGATAAATTGCAAGTAAAAGGACTGTGAGTGCCTTTTACACCTCATTTATTTATTAAGTATGGATTTTGAAAGCCAATGACAAGAGTTCCTAAAACTCAGTGACAGGATAAAATATAAAGTAAGATACTAACATGTTTTTTGTTTATATTTATTTTGTTCTACTATGCAATGTTGTGATGACACATGTTAAATGTTTAAATCACAAAGATGGAAGTTGCAGGATTCAAGTTTTAGTAAAAGTATAGCAAACCATCCCCGGGATTCATGAAGCTTGTGCCAGGCGCAGGCGTAGCGTAGGCGGTATAATGTCAAATATGGCTGCCGAGCGATTCAGGTATGATCCAATTCCACGTGCACTAACAGTGTACACCAGATCTGCGCAGCCCTTGGCTCAGGTATGCTAATCACCCCATGCGCAGTACTGCACCATGCAAATGAAGGTACATAGCGATTTATTAAGTGTTGCAGGCGTAGTGTAAGCCCACAGAAATGTAAACCAAAAAAAAAACAGTTTACATTTTGCCAAACAGAACATCGGAGCTATGAAAGCGGACCAGACTCATGTATTACACAGTTGACATATGCCAATGGCTAAATATACAGCCAATGGCATAAGAAAAGATGCACAACACCTAAAAAACAACATTTAATGTCATGTCCACAGTAACGCAAAGTACAAACACAGGACATGTGTGCACAAACGGGAACACAAGGAAAATATATACAAATATCATAAAATCGCAATGTAATACAAATCATGATTTCACCATAATACTCAATGGTATGCATGGTACACCACAACCAAGCTGCAAGGGTTGCTAAAGGTCTGTGACAGTGTTCGGCGCGGTAACTATGAATTAGTAGTCAATGCTATGCAAATGAGGCAAGTAATAGTGAATCGCAAATGTCCCGCCGGACTAAGGATGTACCATACGGCACAGCGCTACAACACTGAGGAGTGGTTTGGAGGTATACATGACATCAGCAGTGGGGTGTGCCACCATAGCTGTAAGCACATTGCAGCAATGCAAATCCAGGCTGCCCGTTGCTAAGCAAAGCCGCAGGATAGGGGTGGGGATGTAGGTATAGCATCATTTAGCTGAGAGCACATATGGCGCCCGAAAGTGCATGTGTACGTGGATGAAAACGTGTCCGAAACCTGGTAAGCGGACACACGCGCCGCGCACCATAGCTCAAACATGAAGGTTAGGGGAAGAAAATAAGGAAATGCCGCAGTAGGGTAATTGCACAACTGAGCAATTAACACCTATTAACTCACAGTGGGCAATTGATGGCAGCTAACAAGTCTGCTTGCAGCAACCTGCAGAACAGGATAGGGGAGGTGTTGGATTGCAAAGAAAAGGGTACTGTCACCGCAGAGCAAAGCAAACCTGCAGTAGATTGGCCATAGAACACATTTTGCAAGATAAGCCAGGTTTTGGAAAGTACAAAAGAAAGCAGGCTGCTGGATGCATGCCAGAAAATGTGAGGGGAAACGTTAAAAAATGTAAAGGGAAGGGCAAGAGGTAATCCACGGCAGCTAAATGTAATTCAAAACCAAAGGCACCACAATAGCAGTACCTGTGGTAAAACACATAAGATACCCTGTAGCTCCGATTGTACATACACACCCTATGACATCATCAGTGTTCAAAGCACAATAGTATAAAGTGTGAAGGCACCTCACACATGCATGTGTATTCCCAAACACTGCACCATCAGAGTAAACAGATCGGGAACTTTTACAATGTACATGCTGGGAGCTGCCATAGCTGTGATTCATCACCATGTGTTAGAGACTGAAGGTGTTGTGGAGGATGATGCTGACAACCACTGCAGGCCCCAGAGGAGGAGAATAGTGTTCAGACCAAGGGTAACCTACCAGGGGCTACATGATCTGGAGATAGTAGAGCACTACAGGGTGGACATGGACATCTTACATCAAATAGTTGAGCTGTGCCGGCCATGCCTGAGATCCAGAAACAATAGAGGGGAACCCATCCCAGTGTACACAAAGGTATGTGTAAGCTTGAGAATACTAGCCACAGGTACCTTTCACAGGCCAACTGGAGGTATAATGGGGATCTCACAAGCATCAGCATCCAGGGTACTACACCAGTTCCTGGATGCCATGTTACCACATGCCAATGAGCATATATACTTCCCCCAAACTCAGGAGGAGTTCGCCAGCAATATGCGTCTCTTCCACCATGTGGCACACTACCCGGAGGTACTGGGTGCAATAGACTGCACACACATACATATCAAGACACCACCCGGTGAGCATGGTAGGCGCTACATAAACTGCAAGGGATACCACTCCATCAACTGCCAGGTCGTGTGCAATGCCCAAGGCATTATCATGGATGTGTGTGCTGGCAGCCCTGGAAGCTACAATGACTCCCATATCTGGCATGCCTCACAGCTGTATCAGGTATTTGTCAGGGGGAACATCCCACATGGCCACCTTGTGGGGGATGCTGGCTATGCACTGGAGCCGTGGATGATGACTCCCATCAGAAATGCACACACATCCATGCAAGAACGCCATAATGAGGCACATGCACAAACCAGAATCATCATCGAGCTTGTGATTGGGATGCTGAAATCACGGTTCTGTTGCTTGGTCATATCTTGTGGAGCCTTGCAGTACTCTCCAGGCATGTGTGCGCATATCTTCATAGTATGTGCCATGCTACATAATATGATCCTGCGGAAACAACTTCAGCAGGGACATAATGGTGAAGGCCCTCACAGCCAACTGCAATTGCCAAGGCCATCACAGGCACAGAGGGATTCAGACCATGAACACCCTGTGCAGCCCCAGTAGGCAGACGGAGGCATGCCCAATATGCCCACGCCTTGGCAAAGAGTGAACGTATAGCACATACACTGACAGCGTAGGCCCCTATGGACTGACATGCCTCTCCACCTGCACACACAGTACCTGGATTGCACACACACATGACCACCTGTAAATTGCAATGTATAGTTGGCTTACTGTGTGAATCCTACATAGGCAGCCCTCAACCATTGCACACACAACAGCTATTGGAACAAGAAATGTCAACACCTGAACAGTACATGCACCTAACAGCATATGTTGATACTGTATGTATAGGTTCCTAGGTACATTGGTAGGTACATGCCCGATTGTCGGAGGCCATTCATCAACCGTGGCAAACAGAGTCTGCTGTCACCACCACATCGATTAACCAACTGTCCCTCAGTGGAGCAGAGCCAATTGCGGGATCCATGTGTGTAATCACTGTTCCCTACACACTCTGCATGGATTCCCTGGTGTGTTATGAGGGGCTCCATATAATGTAATCAGGGATGTAGTGGCAAAGCATGGGGAGTACCCATGACAGGTATCTGTCACCCCAGCATGCTCCACCTATGGTTGTGTGAAGGTGTAGCACATTATAGTGTGTGGCTCACTGTGACATACATTCCCAATGCTGGAGCACATCCATTAAACATCACTTGGACATACCATTAACAGGTCCCATCCATATGTAAACTAACTGAGTTACACATTTGATTGCAGTATGGAGAAACAGCCGTAGTACAGTCCACATACAAAACACCATAACACGTGTACAAATCCCAGATGCCCAAGTGGTAAATGCACTGACTGTCGTGCATGTTCCCGGTTCCACGTCCTGCAAGGGCCGTTACGTAATCCCAAAGGCACGAATAATGGATGTTGGATGCAGGTCATCAGATCAGGTTTAGCACATGTTAGCAGGTTTATGCATTGGCAAGTGCTGGTAAGCGTAGTTTAAACATGACTATATGGATATGCGCAAAACAGGGCTAAGCTTTGCTGAATATCGTGCAGATCATGGTCAACGATGTCCAGAACAGGTGAAACTAGCATTATTCACCCCTGTACTAATAGTGCCTGCTCTGAAGGTTAAAAACGACCCCTTCCAGGAGTAGAACACGCAATCATGTACACAATCACCTAACACTAAGCTACCCGAGATGTACCAATGGCAGGTGTGTATTTTGACAGGTTAAAACACAAACGTGCAGAGTCCAGGAAACAGTGTACACCGCCATGTACACACCAGAAGGTGTGTTCTCCCTCTCACTCTCTCTCTCTCTCTCTCTATATATATATATATATATATATATATATATATATATATATATATATATATATATAATAGAGATAGAAAGGATGATAGAGAGATATATGTCAATATATACGGATTCACCTATATCTGCAAATATATAGATAGGTCAACGACATGTACACAACCATGGAGGTACAAATAAATAGGATACCACCAACTACCAAATGTTTTACATACCGACACATGTAATCACGAGGCTTAAAGAGTGAAAGACCACAGTACCAGAACACTAGAACCGCGAGTAATATTATCACAGTGTTAAGGGACATTTAGTTATCGCTGCTGGTGCTGCGGTCCAGGTAGGTACTGTGTTCAACTGTGTTTGTGATTGCTGTAATCTGTGTAAGTGTGTGTTGAGGGTGCCATGTGCATTTCTATGGGACTGTAATGTGTGTGTTTGTGTTTGCATCGTGTGCCTGTTAGTACTAACTCAGAAGTAGATCATTATGGTAGGTGTGGGCATAGCTGGCCGTAGGCATATGGTTACCACCTGTCCCACTTTAAGAGGGACAGCCCCTTCTTGGGCAGTTGTGTCCGGACAACAAATATTACAAAGGGCAAATGTCCGAGATTGTAGGACATAATTATGTCCCATATATTATGTAATAGTTACATTAAATAGTTATTCATGTATCTAAAATACGTAAATGTTACAAGAAACATGATAAGTAGCTAAAGTGCTACAAGAATAAGTATGTATTTAGGATAAAAGTACATTCTTTCCTGTGTACTGACCGTGGGTATGTGTCGGCCTGTAAAGACCGATGTGTGTCCTGCAAATGTTCCACTATGGCCATTTGAAAAGGTGGCAACCCATGCCAAAGAGGTTCAGTCACCAACACAACTGCAATGAGTGCAAATATCTGTGACAGAAATACATGAGACAGCTGTCATTTAGTAACATTCCCTTACATATCGATGTATTTCCGTAAGTATTGAAGTATCAAACTCACCTGCATGCTATATAGGAACCAATTAACAATGGCTCAATGTATAAGCCTGCAACAACCATAGTTTTAGTCTACTAAATGATAGGTCTTCAATTAGGGAAGGAGCCCACACACACATATCGATATGTAGAAATGCAGTCCCCACAAACCTGTATATGCTATGTACACCCACCTACATCTCCTCCACACCCGAAACAATTGCAATACAGACTGTAATAACATCACAAACATCCACTCAATTACATCCGCAGAAGTGTGAACATACCTTGTGAGAGACACATTTGTAATGGCGCCATGTGAAATCGTAGCTGTTGTATAATGGAACTGATGGCGATGTTACAGGTTTTGTTTGCAATAGTCCCTTATCAGATGATTTGGATGACAGGTACACTCACATGTAGAACCACATACTCTAGCCATCACACACAATCCATGTGGGACATGAATTCAAAATATCCGTATCTCTCCAAATAGCAGTTGCAATTCCTCACAACAAAACACATAGGTAGGGCAAAAGGGCAACGCCCAAGTGGAGAATTCAATTATACCCCACTGTTGCCACTTAACTGGTGAATGGAGTAGCTGCACAGCTGATGTGCATGTAATAATTTACTCAGGAACACCAATTGGTGGCAGGATACCGCATGTTACAGGTATCTACGTATATAAGGATGCCTTGCCATACATTCAAACTGTATGCTCATACCATATAACCGTTTAAACAGGAAAGTGTAAGAGAGATATTTACGAAGACTCGGAACGCTAATAAGGTATGTAGAACACTCAGTATGTTAGTGTATGTAGAGCCTGTTTTGTATTAATTAAAGTGTATGCAATGCATAAAGTGGGAAAAGGTATTATGTAGTGATGTCTTGTTGAGCATAGTAACGCTTGTAGAAATTGTGTGTCCTGCTGTGGGCCACAAGGTAAACATCTCATACACCACAAGGGATGCTACATGAGGGCTTTAAACACAACAGTTCCACACCACCTGCCGTCAGTGGTAGGCTTTGTCCAACAAGTACGTACCATAGCAGGGGATAGTATATGTTGATATATCTTCACTTTAGGCATGTGTATGGGCATATAACGAGAATAACATTACTACGGTGGTCCTGCTGTGCAAGTATGCTTTGCATTAT
This sequence comes from Protopterus annectens, assembly GCF_019279795.1. Classification (NCBI taxonomy): domain Eukaryota; kingdom Metazoa; phylum Chordata; order Ceratodontiformes; family Protopteridae; genus Protopterus; species Protopterus annectens. Next base: position 614,336,398 of record NC_056734.1, on the reverse strand, counting down.
GGAATAATGTTTAAAATATGTGTAATGTACAGTATTGTAGGTAGATATGTCAGATATTTTACACAGCATAACTGTTATATCATGCAAACAAAAGTATGTCTATTGGCATGTACAATACACAATAACAGGATACATATGGCTTATAGTCACGGGACACTGTAACAGCATGATAGCTAATTGAAATGGAAGAGCTACTCAATTATCCATGCACAAAGGACATGTAATAGCTTCACAGGTTCACAGTTAGGTACTATGCTGTCTGGCCAAGTGTATTTGTAAGCCCAACTACAGTGTTTTCACAGGCGGCACCTCCCTAGGGTAGTGTCCTGTGTCTGTGAACAGCAGAGCCATTTGTTACCTGCACCTGTGTACAGTACAGCCACTGCAGTGATCCCTGGCATACATGTGTGGCTCCCATCCACCCATCGAGGTATCTCATGAAGAGTGCTAGTGAGGGTCCCTGCTTGATGTACATAGGAATCATGTTCCAAAGCATGGTGAGTGTCTGGTTCAGGAATGTATCCCTCAAGCACGTCCCACTCATCGCTGTGTTTGTGCACATATCCCTGAGCATGTTGCTCTCAGTGGCTTTTGCTTATGTTGCTTATGTGGAGTATATCCATCAATATTGTTGTGGACATGGGCCCTGTATGTTCAGCAGAGGTCACCCCTGAGTATGCAAATGTGTACAGTTGTGGTGTCTGTAGTTGTGCTGCATACGTCATCCTTCGGAGGTCAATAATCCTCATGGTGTGTTAATGTTGTGGGATGTAAAGCCGTTGCTGTTCTGTAAGGTACACCCCAAAAGGGGTGTTGTACCCTTGAACATGTGTCGTACATCAGGAGTATAGAGGTACAATGGGTGCCTTTGTTTCAGCTACAAACTCATTATAGATAAGGGTGGCCACGTAGAAGGATATCCACGCCACATTGGCAATATTGTTATCAAAGGAGTGGGTGCTATATACGTGTGTACTAAGATACCGTATAATGTCACATGTATGTAGGGGACTACCACTTATGTGATAGTCAGTGGGTGATTGGTGTAATCCAAAAAGGATGTCTATGCACCTTGTGTCATGCAGCTTGAGGCCATGTTATCGACACCAGGTATCCGTCACAGTGACACCCTTATGGAGGGTGTCTGTATCAGCTGGTGGATCAATCATGGCTCCCTGTTTGCAGTCGTCTGGAAACCTATTCAGGGAAAGTCCCTCTGTGCTAGCCTCTACCTCAGGGAAGCATATACCGAACATGAGGGGCCCTATGACCGAGGACTATGGTATGCAAAGTGTAACTGAATTACAGTAGGTACTATGGTATGCTACCCTCACTGTGTGGGTCCTGTCTATGAGCCACTTTGCATAACATCTCGAGACGTAGGGTTCGATGTGCAGGTGGATGTGTATGTTGTCAATACCAGAATGGAGAATGGTGCTGAAAGCCAATGAGAGGACAAGGTAGGCTGTGTGGACCCCCTTACCATCATCAACTACCCTGGAAACTCTATCAAAGGAGTCCACCAGGTGTAGGTGCCATGGTCTGGCCCTAACAAATCCAACCTGGGTGGCATCCAAGGTCTGGAGCCCACCAATGTCTCTATGAATGACTTCCATGATGATGTGCCCCATAGCCTTGCAGAACAGTCCAGTCAGGCGTATAGGGCAATAGTCCCTCTGGTTCATTGTGGTGCCACCTGTGTGGAGTGTGATAACTGTTGCTGTGTACCATTCAGGGGCCACAATGTATGATACAAGGCTATTAGTGAATCTGGTGGCCAAGTGGGGAGCCATGTCGTTCTGAGGTTTGTGTAAATCACTGCCTGGGATGTTGGATGGTCACATGGAGTCTGTGTTCCAGACCTTAGAGAGTGCAGGTTGGAACTGCGTAGTTGTGACTGCAGGACTCTGCATTGTTCCTGTATAGATTTCGGCCCTGTAGGGAGTGAGAGGGTGTAAAGTTAACTTTGAACCTATCTGCCAGGATGTTGCCAATATCAGTCGGTCCTGTAATGTTCCTGCCTAACCGTCGTATGTCAGAGCAGATGTGGGTATTGCCATCGAGTACTGACATACCTCCATAATGCTTTCTGGTAGTCCTTGGAATGTGTTGCAGTAATGTTTACGTAGCTAGCTTTGGAGGATGTGATAAGGGATCCCGGATTCCTACTGAGGCTGACCAGTGAGCTACCTCACCCATGGGATTGTAGTCCACTTTGCAACAGCCTCCACCTTTTGTTGTACATTATGTCCATGGAACTGGACCCCAGAGTGGTGTCCGTTATCTGGTGGGTACCATCATGGCTCTATTTGGGATAGCATGATCCATGCAGTCGTGTAATTGCTAATGAAGTGAAGTGGTGTATGTTTCAGCATTTGTAAGTACATTGTCCATCTGCACGGATGTCATGATGTTTACTACCGCTGTCATAAGATGTCTGAAGTAGGCCTTGTAGAAATCTTGTACTGTGTATTCCGTGAAGGGTGTGGTTCCGGGATGTGGATAACAAGAGTGATTAGCATACATTCGGAAACTACCAACGAGGGGATAACCCCAGGTGTGGAACACCAGTCACATGTTGGTAATGTCCATGTCTAGGATATTGTTGGCCTTAGTGGTGGTGTGTATGGGTTGATCCAGCCGATTGGAGGTCATGAATCCCAGAAAGCATTGGCCTAATGTGTCGGTATATGAGTAGGTATCCCAGTTAAGTGTGGGGTAGTGTCAGTCTCACATCAATAGTTCCTGTCTGAACCCTACTGTCCAGTACACCAAGAAATGAGGGCCAGTAACTGTGGGGTATGGTGTGGAATCCGTAGCAAGTTACAATGTGTATAGCAGTTCTGGCCACAGTTAGTTGCACGTGGATTACCTCTGATGCATTGTGCTAAGTAACCAGCCTGGAGGTGTGTGCATCCTTGTGAAATATGGACACACCTTCGCCGTGGGTGTTCCGGTCCTGGTTACATGACTGAAAGGTGTGGTCTGCGTATAACCTGTCAGTGCAGGTGTGCTCTCTGGAGCCTAGAGGCAGGTCCCAGTCACTGCAGAGATATCAAAGTGGTCCATTATAAGGAGTGCCTCACCTGAGTGCACTGGAGATGAAGATGTCAAGCATTGAGTAACATTAACCCAGGGTTTGCTTGCCTGTTCCTGTTCTGGTGGTGAATATGTTATTGGCAACTGTCCAAGACAGACAGTGTAGGAGCAGCAAGAGCCTTACATGTTATCTGTAATCCCAGGGCTGACAGGTGCAGGTCATCTGTGCCAAAGCATCGTGTTTTGTTGACCATGTCATTCAAAGCAGGCAGATACTGGATGCCTGTAGAATAACAGCAGAAGCATAGGCAACTGTTGAAGTGAAACATTCAGTCGTTGTACAGTGGTATCAGTCTGGATGAATGCAGAATGCTTCTCAGGGCTTGGGCGATACCTTCCTGGGCTACACGACCGGAGAGCTATTGCATGTCCCTGTACATGTAGTCCAGGAAGTTACATCTCAGGGCAGTCACACTAACATGGAGAATGACAGTCAAATTGCACCTGGTGAGGTGTGGCATGGGTGCATGGGTGCATAGGTTATGTTGCGGATCCTGTTACCCGACAGCCAGATGTAAGCAACTATCGCCTTGTGTAGCCTACTAAGTGGGACATCAGTGTGACCGCCTACAGAGTCACCTATGACTGGTGTGTTGGGTATGTTATAACACCCTATTGGCTGTAGTTGATGGGCACACATGAGTCTGTGGGCTATAAGTAATTGGTGTTGTGTTTGGTGATGGGGGCTGCCTCTTTTGCCTACACAGAGAGTATGGAGAGGTTCTGCAACTGTCGTAGTCATACTATGTGTGGCCTGTGGTGGTGGAGATCTAGTGAGACTATGTGATGAGTGGGGTGTGTTGCAAATGTTTAACATCCACACATGAATGTCAGGTTCAGTCTGGGTTGGAGAGAGCATTACCCCCAGCATGGCTACATGTGTGCATCTCCCACAAGCTGTAGTATCGTATGTTGGGAGGTGAGCATTGGCTGTGTACATGAGACAATTGCTCTCTTGCCTCATGTTTGCCATATTCATCATATAGACAGGCAATAACACTGGTAATTGACACTTGGACATGCCTGTATATTCAACCATGTCTCACAAGATATGTGAGGTATGTTTGTACAACAGCTGTTGTACTGTAAGCAAGCTGGAAATGTAAGGACAAACAGTGTACTTGTAGGAAATGAGTTGGAATGGGTGCTATAGTAATTAGTAGCTCATGAAGTGCTTACATGTTCTGAACAAGTGCTGAGCATGAATATGTAATACAGATAGGGTGTTGGATAATATAAACCTACTGCAACCCACAAGTGGAGACACCAGTCATAATGGGAGGCACTGCACTATTACCCTGCTGAGTGTGGTCTACAAGTCCATGAACCTTTATCAATGTAGATGTTAGCAGTACAGATGTAAATGACAGTATGGATGATTGCACACTGCATAGCAAACCTGTGACAGGTCATAGGACATCATCACCCATACTGTGTTCCAGCTACACTGAGTATACTAGATGTACCTTCGTATGTCACAGGAGTGTTCTACCAGTGGCCTGTTGACAGAAGCAACACTACAAAAGGTGTCTGAGTGACATGTGCACCCTTGGCAGCTACAGTAAAACAGGGTTAATGTTTTGTACTCCCCCCTCATTGTAGCCCATACCACGCAGGCAAATGGGAGGCATCTGCGTATGTAAGGATGTGATTGGCCATGACCTAGGAGCAATAGCTGTCTCAGTGTTGTGGACAACATACACAATGGGCTTTGTGGGTGTGGTGTGTGACATATGTGCACAATCTGACAGCTGTTAATAGCATTGTTACCGCTAGGTGAATAACCCTGTACCCATTAACTACCACCTAGTCAGCGGTCAACATTATGGACACTGTGTGTAAGGGATGGTGCTGTGCAGTTCACCTCCCTGATCTGGTGACGTCTCCAGGCCTATTAGGTAGTCATACGAGGCACCCAAGTCATGACAGGGTGCCATCCATGAGCATGGAGATCATTGGACAGGCATACTCAGCACTCAGGTGACCAATATCGGATCACATATCACCTTTAAGGGGTATTGGCCATGCGTGGATGGGTGACACCAGCCTTCACAATCCTCACCTCCACTATGCAGCATGCTGGCTACCTTGCATAAAGACATGTGCAACACTGTGATGTTGGACATGCTACATGTACATATCCTGATCTGAAAGACATACGTCATGGACAGCCACCTTCCTACTACAAGGATCACCACATGCTGGACAGATCCCTGTGCCATATATGTTACATACTCCTGCCATACCATGCAACCCTGTCCATCAAAGCTGCACATGTCATCTCTGTCATACATGGTGCGATGACCTATTGGTAGATGTATCACTAACTGTCTGGATCAGTAATGTGGCACTGATGCACCTGGCAGTGGCAAAATGGCTGTCAGATACAGCTAGAAAACCACACATCCTATGCCCATACATGGCCCAGGGCATACACACTACTGCATGACCTTGCCCATACATGCTATAGTTGATAACCATCCCTGCGAATAATGTCCGGCTAGCCAATGTCCCATGTGTATCACATGTGCAACACAGGCAATACGTGGCAGGATGTTGAACTGCTGTACAGTGCCGTGTAGATGTGTATGGCAAAACAGATGCATGTAAAGGTTTCCGTGTGCATGTCTGCATTGTCGCTGCTCATGTCTGTTAAGGCAGTGTATGTGTTGATATGTGACATATACACAGCATCAAGGTCAACAGCATTACTGTGGACACATCCAGGCATGTGCTGATAGGTAAGAACAGCAGTACAGACAAACAGACATGCCCACATCAAGACAGCATTCACATGGAGTATGAGCAATGTAATGAGGTGACACACATATATGGTGATGATATGCAATGCACAACGGGTGTTACATGTATGTGACAGAAACATGTCAGTCATGTCAATGTCATGACGATTTGAAAATATAACTGTTCATATGTACCAGATTTAATACAAATGTATGTGCAGCTGTATCTCTGTACATCTCTGTGATACTGTGACCTGTCTCCATCATTATGTCTTCCAGATAATGCCCCATTCACGCCTGCCAGCGTATAGCCGCCTGGAGGATAATGCCCTCATACCGTACCTCCATGATAACTATGAGGTATTGTTCAGTCATGTGCCACAGCATGCCCAGCAGCATGATGACCTGTGGCAGGAACTTCACAGGAGGGTAAATGATGTGGGTGGCCATAACCGCACCTACCAGCAGGTGCGCAGACACTGCATGGACCTGATACAACATGCAAAACAGCGTGCCGATGCAATCGCCAGGGAACAAGGTAGAACAGGTGGTGGGCCACCAACCCAGCCCCCACTCACACCTACCAAGGAGCTACTGGCCAGCCTGGGGACACCCTCAGAACAGCATCCACAAACACTAGCTGCCATCGTGGATGTGGGTTTCTCCCAACCACCGAGCCTGGAGTTGCCTGGTAAGTTACTACTGCACATATAACTATTATATCCCATTTAGTTGCATGTGTCACTGTACAATATGTAATGTAATATCATATGCAAGGTATGTTTACACACATGCCGCATACTATAGTATGCTACCCTGTGTATGCACACATGTGCATACCATATGCTATTGTACAGGTGAATGTGTTAACATGCACAGTGCACCCTGTAGCTGTCATACAGTCATGGATAATGTTCAAACCGCTGTGTCATCCCTATACGGGGTACCTCTGGCATGCCGCACAGACATCAGTCCGTTGCAGGTGAGACAGTTATCAGTATCAGGCATGTTAATGCATAGATCTATTCACCATGTGGCCAGTTAACACATGTACACATAATGTATGGTCCAGTCACGATATACAGGTCGCATCTGTCATCAATCACACTGGCTACCCATGTGCAATATATACAAACTAAATGAAACACCGACATGAAACGACAGTATCTGTCATTGCTAGATGTGTGGACAGCTGTGCATACAACGGTGGTGGTGTTGTTCAATGTAGGAATATGTACTATACATTGGAACAACACATGTGTGGTATGCAAACAGTACCACACAGTAAGCTGGGATATGGGCAGCCCACAGGATTCACCATTGTAGAATATTCCCCTGCAATGGGTGCACACATTGTGATGTGCCATCTGACATGTCCCAGACATGTAGTGTTCCGGCTGCAACATTGTCTCACTATGCCATAATACATACCCCACATACCAAACATACAACCCTTTGTCTGCATAACCCTGTGGACAGTGACGTATCTGACATCTATGGGTGTATTACAAAATGTAAAAGTAAAGCACTTTTCATCTCCCTTAGTAGGAAGACTTCTTCAGACAAAGGAAAAAATCACCAAACACAATTTAAAACCCAAAAAATGGGTGTGTGTTACAAAATTGCAAACAGCTGCCTTAATTGAACCCACTGACATACCTTCACATTTAAAGTTGTATTACATTAAAAGCATAAATAAATGTCCACTTAGTGTAGACAGGGTGTCAAACATAAAAAAGTTTTCAAAAAAGAAACATGAACTTGATAAAAGTAAGCAAGAATGTCTTAGTGAAGATTCATGAACCTAATCAAGTGTAAATACTGTTTGTTTCCCTTAAAATACACTTTAGCAAACAACTTTTTCATAGGGAGTTTTACACCTGCTGGTTCAGAACCTTTTGGTTTGTTTTTTGACAGTTTGTTTTTCTTCAGTTTAGGAATCTATGGGTGTATGTCATATGGGACAACACAGACATGTGAGATAGATGGCCATCACAAACATTTGGCCAACACATGTTCACACATGGTCATGGAGGATGGCCAGAGACATGTAGCAACACACAGTAGATGTGATGTGTATATACCCTGTTGCACATTGTCCACACATGGTCCAGCTATAGCCTTTGTTGAATGGTTATATAGTTGATATGGAACACTGGACATCCTAAAAGCCTGTGCACAGCTTGTGGAGGTGTCACTTAATTCAACCATATAAGATGTGTTGAACATCATGACTGTGTCACAGCATGACAGTAGTCACCTGTACAGCTTCCACAGACATAAACACCACATCAGGCCACAGATAACGTAAATTTCCCTTGCTGCTGTTGGACATCACTGTCAGCCATGCACCTCATGTGTGTGGTACATAAATGTCATGTGGGACATGGTGTATTGACAAGTCTGCCATGTGTGGACACGGTTGCCAGGCAGCTAAGACATTTTAGTAGTTGTGCAGGGGTGTCATCCGTAGGTATTCTGGTGACCTGTTACATGACACAGCATGGTTTAGTGTGTATACACCTCAGCGACGTGGGTCACAATCCACAGTAGTTATGTAATGTGTATGCACGCAGTCATGGCTATGCACTGTGTGTGTATTCCACACTGTATAGCAATATAGATGCCTCATGATGCCATGCAATGGCACAGTGTCTGTACTTCACACTGTATAGCAATGTAGACGCCTCATACTACCCTTCAATGTTCATGCACATCTGCTAAAAGTGCATTCTATCTGTAGGATACACAGACAACACTGCAATGTGATACCCATTACACCACTGTACATGTGTCAGGACACCATTGTGTCAGACATGTATGCATGTCAATGCACACGTCAGCAGATTACATGTCATACTACATGTTAATGTCAAGATCACATCAGCCATGTGTACTGTTAACCTGTGCTGGTCCACATGGTGTACCACAGGGATGCATGCTTACTACCATGATTGTGTGAACTGCATGGCTTCTGATATGACACCTGCTTGCTGTTGTGTGCAACCTAGGGATGTATGCTAACTACCACTATTAATGTCTGAGCTGCATGCCAGCTGCTGTATCACATGCATGCTGCATGCCTTCTGTCAAATCACATGCATGGTCTGTCTGTGTGTGTATGTGTCTGTCTCTGTGTCTCTGTGTGTGTCTGTCTCTGTGTGTGTCTATCCCTGTGTGTGTCTGTTTCTGTGTGTCTGTGTCTCTGTGTGTGTGTGTGTCTGTGTGTCTGTGTGTCTGTCTGTGTGTCTCTGTCTGTGTGTCTATCTGTGTGTCTGTCTGTGTCTCTATTGTAATGTAGAGTATTTCTTTGCATTTACAGGTGATGTAGGTGTGTTACCCTCCTGCGGTCCATCTAATGTTAGTGTCCCCACAGACTCTAGCAGTGATGAACATATGCATGAGGTACAGGTAGGGTTGTCAGAGGCTGAATCTGTGCCAATGGTTGCCATCCCAGCTATATCCCCCTCTTCCCTGCACACAGTTCTCATGCCAACACATACCCCATCACCAGTGGCCATAGAGGAAGGACAGTCAGCATGTGTTAGCTTGGAACAGGAATGTGTGGTGGCTACAGAAGGTGTGTCATCACACCATGGTGTCAGTGTAATGACTGCAGATGTGCCACACAGGCATGTGGCCAGTGCTGCTCATAGGAGGACCTCTGGCAGACATGCACCTGCAGGACAGAGCGCAGCAGCTGGTGTCACCAGACACATGTTTCAGACTGTAATGGCAGCACAGGCACATGCTGAATGGCAGAAGAGAGAAGGGGAGAGGCTTCAGAGGGCTGCTATCCGTTCTTTAAATGACAACATCCAGGCATTGGAAAATGCTCAACAGCAGATTGCTGACATTCTGGACAGGTGATTGGGTGACATGGTTGGAATCCTTGACCGTGGCATGGCAACTCATGAGCGTAAGCTGTCTGTGCTGGAACATCTGGTAGGAGTGAGGCGTAGGCCATCTGGTCGTAGGCCAGCTACACCACCTGGTGCAGGTCAACGTGAACCAGCTACCTCACATGCCCACTCTCACAGTGCCAGTAGCAGTAGCAGTGCAGCTGGTGCTGCGCTGTCCACACCAGGACACAGCAGGCCACGTGGGCGTGGCCCTGGACATTCCCAGTGGGGACACGGTTCCAGTGGACATGTGTCATCGGACAGTAGCCAATCTGTACCACTGTCTGGTAGTGCCTGTGCAACCCCTGGCAGGCACAGGTCACGTGGCCATGGCCAGACACAGTGAGCTGTACACCCTGGTCTGTACAATCTGGAGCTGTCAATAATACCCCTGTGTAGGCTGGACACATGGTAGAACTGTGTGCACACATACACGCACACAGCAGAAACATATGTAGGGCAGCGCAACACCCACATGCATAACAACCACACATGTCCAATCAGATCACTGGCCCTAACCCGCACACATGATGTCATCCACTGGTGCAGCCTATGCCCCTGGCAAACATTATCACCCTGTGCATATGATGATGCCTGTGCCGCATCCCTGTCATCCACACCATCGGTGCAGGGACATGCTCATATGGTCTGATACACAGGGTAAACAGAATAGTGAGATAAGTGTATATTACATTTGTTGTGTACTGTTGACATGCACCAGACATACCATGTAGTACAGGTTTAGAATGTATTGTTATATGTTCACAGTATGTGTCTTAGTAACAACAATAACAGCATGTTGGTAATGATGCCCTGCTTCTCTCCTTAAGGTCTAATTGCATGTGCCAATAAGTAGCAGTGTTTGCAGTTTCCCATGTGTAAATGTGGAGTACTCACAGGCCTGTATGGCAATACCAGCATGCTATACGTAGCCTCAACCTCACTGTTAGAAAGGCTACCATTCCACAGATGTCCACATATCTACTGATCCAGAAGCATGTGAGCTGTTTAATAGTCTACAGTGGCTACAGATGTGACATCCATACCGGGTCACATCACAGGTACAGTGACATGGTGCATGGGGTTTACACAGCGGTCTGGCTGATGTCAAGGATAGAGGCCAGTTGATAGCATGAGGCCTCACTGTGTAGCAGTAATACACTGTCACATTACAGGATGAGAACATGCACAGACATACACAGAAACACACATTAACATGCCCACACTCATGAGGTCAATGACACTATAACGCACACTCAACAGTGTTGAGGTGAGGAACCCTGCCTATGTGGTAATCACCTTCACAGTACTGTGCACCCACATGACGCAACACAGAGAATGAACCTGTACAGCTTGCCAGTAAGGCTGAGACCGACGGCATCAACAGGGTAGTAGATTGCATCATTGGGGGTTAGGGATTCTGTCTGTTCTGTATGGTAGCATACACCCTCACTCCATGCACTAGACAGCCATACATACATACATACACACACACACACACACTGTGGAGTCCACAAATGTCATTTACATACAGATAGCTGACGTGTGTAATACACACACCACCCTTGCCTATGTCTTGCTTTCTACACTGCAGTATGTACAGATCTCTACAACAGTGTACAGGGGTGTGTAACAATTGGGATGTATTCCCCCACCATACATGGCATATATGGTCACACAAGCAAGCACAAATGGCAGTACTGTGAATCATACACCTGCTATATGATTATACGTCTGACAGACATGCAGCAGTATTGGCCGCATTATGTGTACAGACGCTACCTTCGGCAATTGTGCTGCTATATGCACACAGGAGGACGTAAGTGTTACAGGTGTCAAGTGATTTACAGTTAGTAACACCCTGACCGCTCTGTAGGTTGTATGTCTTCACCTTCAAGTAACAGTAACATAGCGTACTGTTTGCACATGTCATGGTAAGATAGCTTGTGACACACCTGTGAGCTGTCTTCAGCAAACATCCATCTGCAAAGGTGGACCACCACTTTATGTACACACATCCATCCATACCTGATGTACATCCTACCGTACCATCAGTATTTCACCATATACAGGTGTCAATGATGGGGCTGCATTGCAACTGCATGTTGTAGTTAGACACAGACGAACTGCATACATCAGCTACTGCACATGCATGGTAGCTGAATGCACACCACTACATGTACATGTGTGTTGGTCCTACATTCCTGTCATGTAGCCATGTTTGTATGCATTGCAGTTGGTGGCCATGTGTGATGACATACATGACACATGGACTGTTGTATGATATGATGGTTGTCGTGGGTAACTAGTACAGAGGGAATGTTACCTCAGTCAACATTGCTACCTTATGTACTGTTAGCATTCAACAGCCATGGACCTACCTTCCATGTGCATGCATGTGATTGCTGTAGCCACTTGTCTGTACGGAGGACAGCAAAAGCTATGCTATGTACATATGTGTTGTGTATGTGTGTGTGGGTCATGTACATATTCACGGCAATTACATGTATGTCATATCCAAACATGAGTGTTTTTTGGTGTACAGCAACAGTCATCTGTTACAGCTGTATAAGACCCAGGGCCCCTGTTATGTGTAGAGCCGACCTGGTTATGAACACTGGTATCATTGCATTGCATAACACATGATGGAACCCTGTCAGTACATGTGTAGTCTGCACAGTTGATGTAGACCTATGTACAGTCCACTGGTCATGAGTAACATGGTGTTGTAGTAATTTATGGACGTGTGTTGCTGGTCCAAGGACATGGTGATGTCTGAGGGCTACATAGTAGAATGTGGCATTTACCACTGTGATCTGCACCTGAGACATCTGTGACACCTGGAGCGGTCCGTCATGGTCTTATGGCCCACATGTCTGTATCTGAGGTATACGGTGGTAGTGCTATTGAGCACAACTGTGCCATATGCCAGGTGTTCCTCATTGCAGAGATGTCCGTATTCCCCATTGTTGGATCTGGATTGTCAGCTGTGATTACGAACGCTACACATCTAGCACTGACGACCGGTGTCAGATATATGTAGTGCAGCATTCGTGCTAACAATGTTCACTATCGACACACTGTGCCCTTCTGTGTTTAGAATCTGTGTGCATACAAGACAGCCCTTTGCTACTACTAAGTGTGTGAGCATGCCCAGTACGCCATTGTGTAGATGGACACACAGTACATTCCAAACGGACGTGTGCTACTAAGTGTGTGAGCATGCCCAGTGACACCTTGTGTCGGTTATGTGCCTCTGTGTATGGGCATGACCATTGAAATCCTGTATAGCGATAGTGGTCATCCAGGCAACAGATGTCCATACCCCACGTCAGGATGGATTCCTACATTGAACACACTGGTTGACTGCCTTGAAAGGTGTACTGTCTGTGGCGTGTCTCGTATCTATGTAGTGTTGTAATAGTGCTCCATAGATAGGCAGTTGTCCCGCTCACACCACTGCCGTGTGTTTGTCTCCATCTACCTTGGGACAGTAATATGCTTTTAGACTGCTCACTCTCCATACATTCCCTATCAGCATCTTTGCCTTTGCTGATGATGTCATCCACCTAAAAGTATGCCTCTGGGAGTGCTGTGTTCCAGTAATCTTGGTAGTGCATTCGGTAACTGCGTAATGCTGTAGTGTGATAAGGTAGTTAGGTGTATATTCGACTCCCAGCCCTGCCAAGTGTGTGTGTGTGTGTGTGTGTGTGTGTGTGTGTGTGGGTGTGTGTGTGTCTGTGTGTTTCCAGCTGCCGGGGGACAGAGTAATGCTTTTAGACTGCTCACTCTCCATACATTCCCTAATGGCGTCTTTGCCTTTGCTGATGATGTCATCCACCTAGAAGTATGCCTCTGGGAGTACTTTGTTCCAGTAATCTAAGTAGCATGTTCTGTAACTGCATAATGCTGTAGTGTGATAAGGTGGTTAGGTGTATGTTCAACTCCCAGCCCTGCCAAGTGTGTGTCTGTGTGTTTCCAGCTGCCTGGGGACAGAGTAATGCTTTTAGACTGCTCACTCTCCATACATTCCTTAACAGCGTCTTTGCCTTTGCTGATGATGTCATCCACCTAGAAGTATGCCTCTGGGAGTCTTGTGTCCTAGTAATCTCAGTAGCGCGTTCTGTAAGTGCATAATGCTGTAGTATAATAAGGTAGTTAGGTGTATGTTCGAATCCCATCCCTGCCAAGTGTGTGTGTCTTTTCAGCTGCCTGGGGAGTAATGCTTTTAGACTGCTTACTCTCCATACATTCCCTATCAACGTCTTTGCCTTTGCTGATGATGTCACCTACCTAGAAGTATGCCTCTGGGAGTGCTGTCTTTCAGTAAACTCGGTAGTGTGTAATGTAACTTAGTAATGCTGTAGTGTAATAAGGTAGTAAGTTATATGCTCTAATCCCAGCCCTGCCGTGTGTGTGTTTCCAGCTTCTTGGGGACAGAATGATGTTTTTAGATAGCTCACTCTCCGTACACTCCCTATCGGCATCTTTGCCTTTGCTGATGATGTCACCCACCCAGAAGTATACCTCTGGGAGTGCTGTGATGCTGAAACTCAGTAACACATTCTGTTACTGCGTAATGCTACAGTGTGGTAGAATAGACAAGTAGGTGCTCAATTCCAAGGCATGACAGGTGTGTGTGTTTGGCAGTTATACCCTATGTGTTGATATCTGTGGGTGGCTAGCTGCATGATATGTTCAATGTGTTTTGTTGCTGACCTATATAGTGTCCACAGCCCGCATATTCTGCCAAGACACTGGGTTGTCAGCAGATACATTCGCCAATAGGTCTGGTGAGGAAATGTCAGCAGCCCTACTCTTACCCTTAATACATTCTGACCCGTGTGACACAACAAAACACACATGCCTTGATAGTAACAACACTACATGATGCAGGTGGCACATGTAGTTTCCTTTTCATTCCTGTCTAATGCATTGCTGTTATGTGGTCCACTGTTGTGATATAAATGCAATATCTACATATGTGTGTATATGTATATGTATGTATGTATGTATATATATATATATATATATATATATATATATATATATATATATATCTGTGTATATATGTATACATATAATATATATGATATATGTAGATACAGAGAGATAGACAATGATATAAACATATATGTCTGGTGACATCAGCACTATTGAATGTTTGTGCCGGATGATCTGTACATGATAACCTCGGATGTATGCATATCTGCTATGGCGTAGTGGTAATGCACATCGTCTGTTGTGTGCAGGGTCCCGGGTTGTAGTCGTGTAGACACCGGTTATTTTGTTGCTGGGAAGACCATGGGACATCGAATACGGTGATAGTAAGGCACCTGTTACCAGTTGTGTATGGATCTGAGTGACACTAAGCAGTGGTTATTAATTTGGAGGTTCGGTATGGGTCATATAACTATTCAATAGAAGACTATGCTATGCAGATGAGGTTGACAATAGTGTATCCCATTTATCCCCAGGGTGTGATACTGATCCCTGGAGTGTATGTGTGTAGATAGCCAGTTGCAGGGCTCGAATATAGTTGACAGCATGGGAGGGGGGTCAGGCATACTGTACGTACATTGCACACCCATGCCTCGGGAGTGCTCCTGCCTTAGCACGCCGAAGCTAGGGGTGTGTCTATACCTGCCTAGTGACATTGGGAGGGACAAAAGCAGTAGTGGGGTAGTCAGGGTGAACAGGCTGCACAAACAGGTGATGATCAGCACAATCAGCAGATTACATGTCCAGCCCACACCTGAACAGTACGGTAATGTGAGCAAGCAGCATACACACAGGTTTCTTCTGCATTCTACACCACTGGTGTATACCTCCGGGGACATTTCACAACACAGTCCAACCAAATGAGAAGGGCTGCAGCAGGCAACATAGACCAACATGTGCAGGAGGCTGAGGGCAGTGAAGATGTGTATGCTGATGAACAACCCTTACTGGGGAGACATAAGTCTTTATAGACCCAGGGTGACTTACCAGGGACTACATGAGCTGGGGATGGTGGGGCACTATGGGGTGGACAGAGACCCCCTACAGCGGCTTGTTGACCTGTGCCTGTCACACCTGACACATCAAACAGGCTGAGGGAAACCCATCACAGTGGATACCACGGTGTTTGTTGGCCTAGGTATACTAGCCACACGTACCTCCCACAGCACAACTGGGGATATCATGGGGATCTCACAGGCATCTGCATCCAGAGTATTGCACCATTTCACAGACGCCATGTCAACACATGCTAGTGAGCACGTACATGTCCTCAACACACGTAATTAGTAGACCAGCAATATGCATCTCTTCAACCAATGGCTGACTACCATGGGGTACTGGGTAATACACTGTCACATTACAGGATGAGAACATGCACAGACATACATAGAAACACACAGTAACATGCCCACACTCATGGGGTCAATGGCACTATAACGCACATTCAATAGTGTTGAGGTGAGGACCCCTGCCTATGTGGTAATCACCTTCACATTACTGTGCACCCACATGATGCGACACAGAGAATGAACATGTGCAGGTAGCCAGTAAGGCTGAGACTGACGGCATCAACAGGGTAGTAGATTGCATTACCATTGGGGGTTAGGGATCCTGTCTGTTCTGTATGGTAGCATACACCCTCACTCCAGCACTGTCAGCTGCCCTACTCTTACCCTTAATACAGTCTGACCCGTGTGACACAACAAAACACACATGCCTTGATAGTAACAACACTACATGATGCAGGTGGCACATGTAGTTTCCTTTTCATTTCTGTCTAATGCTTTGCTGTCATGTGGTCCGCTGTTGTGATATAAATGCAATATCTACATATGTGTGTTAATGTATATGTGTGTATGTATGTATGTATATATATATATATATATATATATATATATATATATATATATATATATATATATATATATATATATATATATATATATATATGTATATATATATATATAATATATATGATATATGTAGATATAGAGAGATAGACATAGATATAAACATATATGTCTGGTGACATCAGCACTATTGAATGTTTGTGCCGGATGATCTGTACATGATAACTTCGGATGTATGTATATCTGCCATGGCGTAGTGGTAATGCACATCGTCTGTTGTGTGCAGGGTCCCGGGTTATAGTCGTGTAGACACCGGTTATTTTGTTGCTGGGAAGACCATGGGACATCGAATGCGGTGATAGTAAGGCACCTGTTACCAGTTGTGCATGGATCTGAGCGACACTAAGCAGTGGTTATTTATTTGGAGGTTCTGTATGGGTCATATAACTATTCATTAGAAGACTACACTATGCAGATGAGGTTGACAATAGTGTAATCCATTTATCCCCAGGGTGTGATACTGATCCCTGGAGTGTATGTGTGTAGATGGCTGGTTGCAGGGCTCGAATATAGTTGACAGCATGGGGGGGGGGGTCAGGCATACTGTACGTACATTGCACACCCGTGCCTCGGGAGTGCTCCTGCCTTAGCACACCGAAGCTAGAGGTGTGTCTATACCTGCCTGTTGACATTGGGAGGGACACAAGCAGTAGTGGGGTAGTCAGGGAGAACAGGCTGCACAAACAGGTAATGATCAGCACAATCAGCAGATTACATGGCCAGCCCACACCTGAACAGTACGGTATTGTGAGCAAGCAGCATACACACAGGTTTCTTCCACACTCTACACCACCGGTGTATACCTGCGGGGACATTTCACAACACAGTCCAACCAAATGAGAAGGGCTGTAGCAGGCAACATAGACCAACATGTGCAGTAGGCTGAGGCTGAGGGCAGTGAGGATGTGTATGCTGACGAACAACTCTTACTGGGGTGACATAAGACTTTATAGACCCAGGGTGACTTACCAGGGACTACATGAGCTGGGGATGGTGGAGCACTATGGGGTGGACAGAGACCTCCTACAGCGGCTTGTTGACCTGTGCCTGCCACACCTGACACATCAAACAGGCCGAGGGAAACAATCACAGTGGATACCACGGTATGTGTTGGCCTAGGTATACTAGCCACAGGTACCTCCCACAGCACAACTGGGGATATCATGGGGATCTCACAGGCATCTGCATCTAGAGTATTGCACCAGTTCACAGATGCCATGTCAGCACATGCTAGTGAGCACATACATGTCCTCAACACACATGATTAGTAGACCAGCAATATGCATCTCTTCAACCACATTGCTGACTACCATGGGGTACTGGGTTCTACAGCCTGCACACATGTACACATCAAAGCAACACTTGGTGAGCGGGGTAGAGCCTACATTCACTGCAGGGGCATACCCTCCAACAGCTACGCCATATGCAATGTCCAGGGCATTAGATTGAATGTGTGTGCTGTCTGCCCTGGAAGCTATGATGATTCCAATATATGGAGTCTGACACAGCTGTACCATACCTTTGCCAATATGGACATCCCCTACAGTCTCCTAGTGAGGGATGCTGGGTAACCACTGTTGTCGTGGCTGATGACACCTATCAGCAATGCACACACACCTGAACACTCACACCATAATGAGACAGATGCACAGGCAAGACATATAATT
Source organism: Protopterus annectens (assembly GCF_019279795.1). Classification (NCBI taxonomy): domain Eukaryota; kingdom Metazoa; phylum Chordata; order Ceratodontiformes; family Protopteridae; genus Protopterus; species Protopterus annectens. The sequence continues at coordinate 614,318,078 of NC_056734.1, read as the reverse complement.
GAGCATGTGTTTGGGATGCTCAGGTCACGGTTCTGGTATCTGGACGCTTCCAGTGGTGCCCAGCAGTATTCACTAGCTACATGCACACAAATTGTTATGGTATTTGCTATGCTACACAATCTGATCCTGCAGTAACAGTTGCAGCAGGAACAGCATGGGGCAGGGGCACACGGCCCAACACTACTGCCAAGGCCTGTACAGGCACAGTGTGACTTGGCGAAGGAACTACCTGAGCAGGGCCCAGTCGGCGACAAAGCCGTGCACAGTATGACCTGCTCTTGGCAAAGAGGCAACACAAGGCATATGCTCTGACACAGTAGGTACCCAGGGATTTCACCCTCTCTGACCCGCACATAGTACAATGGATGCCAAACATTACACTACCTGTGCTCGGCCATGTATAGGAGGTGCACTGTGTGCATCTGACATAGGCAGCCCTACAACACCGTCCTCAGGTCCGGAACACACCCATGGTACGTCTATCGACCTAACAATTGGCAGTTGTATTAGAATGTGTCTTTACCTGTTGCTATGGTATGTATGTGAGCATACAAGAGAATTTAGTGGCCGAATGTTAGGGCAGCAAACAGTACATGTCCATCGTGGCACCATGACATCCATAGCACATACGGGGGTCACAGTGGTAGCCAAGTAATACACAGGGTGTCCTAACTCACTGCAGATTATGGGCTGAACATCATGTGTGTCCATACAGCCCACACACGTTCCATGCAGCTGGACAGATGTGGATCAATACAGAAAAATTATATACAATGGCCTATGGACATGCCCAATGAATGACCCCAACCCCCAGAGACACACACAGACTACAGCAGGCCAGGAAGTTTGATGTAGGTTGTGAAAGCTAGGACGTCCAATACCACTATGCCGGCATTTAAAGCTGGGATCTGACGTACACTGGTATCCATCCAAACAGCAATTTCGGTAGGTCCACACTCTGTCATGGAGTACCTGGCATACCAGTACAGTAGTGGCAGATGTGTACAACTGTCAGATGAGCCCCCCGTCCAACGTACACATGTGAGAGTCATGTGCACCACCCCCAGTGCTGTGTAGGACTGTGGATGCGGTTGGATGTCCCCCCACACTATGCAGAAATGTAGCAACTGTCAATGCCACATGACCATTAGCTACCCTGCAGACACAGCATGACACCTGTCTGTGTAGAACGGTAGGGTCAGCAACACAGTACTGACTATCTGGGCATGTGACACATGCAATGCAGTTTACCATACTTGGCATGCTCACACACATGACAGTATGATGGTAATGTCGGTCGACAACATGCATAACAGTCATACTGGGCATGCTCACACTGATACACAGGACGGCCAGACCTGTAAACACCAGTGGTCCGGACATATCTGCCAGTGCATTGCTATATTGTTGGATGACTGTGCTGTATGGTGTGTGTGTGGTCTATTGTCTGTACATATGCCATGGCGTATTGTTAATTCACATGAGCTATGTGCGCAGGGTACTGCTACCAACACGTGAATAGGACGGTTCTTTGTTTGCGGACTGAACGACGCCTTTGGATATGGAGTGGGTAAGGCACATTCCAGCAGGTGTGAGCAGTTCTGCGTGGGTTTGCACAGTGTTAAGCACTGCTGACCTCTGGTTACAGCACCTTATACCCGTTCAGACTCCACATTTCTTTGACAGTGCACTACTGGCATACTGGTAGACAAACACGCTTACACCCGCTCGCTCGCCGACATTTGTGCTTACATTTGTCACTCACACTGGGTGTGTGTGATCCCTTGTGATGCGTATTGCATTGGACTAAATGACTACAGTATCGGGTATGTCTAACCATTTGGCGACGGCAGGCGTTCGACTGCACCGACTCTGCGGCCTGTCCAGTGACATAATCATATTATATGCGTGTTCCTTATACAATCTGCTCCCATCTGCCTGATACATGGAAACCGATACTCTGCAATGCTGACATGTGAATGTTATTTTGTTAACACAGCTGTCCACCGGGTCATGCTACTACATACCTACTGTATGTTTTCCACCTTTCAGATTTCACGACGGGAGACTGTAGGAGTAACACCTTTCCCACTTTACATGGGATAGTCCCTCATTAGGCATATGTCATGTGACAATCCTCTAGCCCTTGCAACTGTCCCGATTAGGTGACATTCTCATATTCTATGTGTCTGTAATAGTTGCTTGTTACAGGTCTTGTATACCTGACAC
>NC_056734.1:614123349-614310849 GCF_019279795.1 Protopterus annectens | reverse complement strand
AGTGGTCACTATGTGTAGATGTGGCTGCGCCAAGCTAGTAGGCTGAGTATGGCTGGATTTGGTAGACGTTCAGGTATGGGGGCGGGTTGTGTGCTGTGGAAGGGATGATGGGTATTCAATCATGCATCCAGGTGTGTTACATTTTAATGGGTCAGTTCCATCAGGACCATTCTGTGGGTATGTGACGATGACGTTTCTGTACATTTGTATCGCACATTTTAATATTCATATGTTTGTGTGTTTGTGTTCTACAGTGTGGCCTGTCAGGTTGTATTGCAGATGTGTATACTTGTTCTTTGTGTTTCTTTCTGATTCACCTGCTGCTCCCTCGTACACCTCCAGTTCACCTATTCTGCATACAACACAGTCTCGCCTTTGAGGATTATACCATTACCCATCCCCCACACACGCATATTGCTGACACTCAATCCATCACTGCTTTGGTTGATGGCCCATGACATGGACAAGGTAGCACATTGCATACACTACATATGTCAGGTACCTGTATGGTTGTGTGGACTACCCTGGCATGTTTCACCTTCCACATGCTGTACATCACACACATAGGTACACGCCCATACTTAACTTTCATGACATGGTTGGTACACCTGGGTAATACCCGTTCAACTGTGACACATCCTTACAAGTACGGCTTGGACCGCATATGTGCGGATTTTGCCTGACTGCTATGATCATTGGTAAGGTGCCACCTTTTCGTATGTCCAGGATGGGATATATTCCGGACACATCTGATTGTACTGGACAACACATACCCATGGTCAACACTATGGATAATACTTTCCTTTCTGCCTACATGTTAGCTTATTGTTGTAGCAGTTTATATGCTCCTTCTGTTTTGTTTTTTTTACTTATTCTATTTCTTGTCACATGTGGTATGTTACATATGGACATACCTATTGTATGTGACTATTACATGCGTTTTGGGATATAATTCTGTCATATGGTCGCTAGATATTTACATTTATCATGGTTTTGTTATGGACACATCTGCCCAGCTGTGTACTCTCCCTCACAATGTGGGAGAGCTGGTGACCCTGACCACTGGCCTGGACGTAGCTATTGGTGGCGCACTAACATGATGCATTTCAGTTCCACTTGGTATAACTATCTACACTGCGTTGGAATACGGGCACACGGTTTTCAATGTCATTTGTTCGAGGGATGGGGACTCGTTATTCCCTACCATGCACTTGTGTTTGCTTTTTAATTTTGTGTTCGCAGGGACTGTCTTGCATGCTTTGCATACGTTTCAGTATCCATGGACACTGACAGATGTGATTACTATTGCAAGCAAATTGTTATATGTAAACATTTTAGGTTGCACATCGACAGCTGACATTTCCACGCCTCCGTGCGGCACTTCGACATGCCCTATGCACTCGCGCTCGTTTCCTATGCACATGGCTGTGGCAACAGTGCGCATTCATTAATATGCATTTGGCGCTACTGTGCCATCTACATGCCGCACAGTCAGCATAAGCCTAACGCAGGCCTTATGCCGAGCTTCATGAATCCTGGGGCATGTCTGAAGCATGCATACATGATTTGTTGAATAGTTACTGGCAAAGGAGAAATACAAAACTTGGAGTGATCACAGTGCCCCTCTGGTGATGGAAGAGATCATTAAGAAAGATTAAGAAGAGAGGAAAGAAAAATTTCTGCACGTTAACAAATAAATAAATACAACTGAAACAAAAATGTCTCTAGAAATGCAGGTTGCTTGATGGAACAGGATACATTTTGGCAAATGTCTATTTGTCACAGCACAAATAGAAGCCATGCCAGCAGTGATTCTGTATGGACAGAATGTTGTTGCTTTTAAAAGAACTTAATATCAAGATATAGTGTTGGTTATCTAGACTTAGAAAGTATGCTTAATGATTAACATTCAATCAAGGGTAAAGAAGCTGTTTTGCAAAGAAATTAAAATACTCAATGGTGTACTGGATATTATGTTTTCCCCTAAAACTGTAAAAAAGAAAAATGTTCTGTCACTTTCAAGCAGCATGACAGACACTTTTTTATAACAAAACAACAAACATCAAATGGGCATTTATTTGTTTTTCAGGGTAGACCACTGATCTCCATGGACATTTTTACACACAACCCAAAATCAATTTCTGGTTAAGTGACTTGTTCAGATTCACACAGTTAGGCAATGGGCCTGAGGGAATCAAACCTTTTACCACAGTAACTCATTAATAGCTCCTTAATCCTTTAAGCCAACTACCAGACTAGTTCTTACTTGGAGAAACAAATTCTGAAAGACTGCCCCTGCTTTCCTAGGATTCCTCATTTTATTGCAAATAGTTTGGGACTGAACTTCTTATACTACATTCAAGAAAGAGGGGGTTCAAAATATCTGTGCACTAGAAGAGGGAGTTAAAAGAATTTATGAGGTGAGAGCTTTATTTAATGAGGCAACTTGCTTTATCATCATCAGTTTCAGAACATGGAGATTTGTGAAAGTATATATTATGCTCTTGTAAAGCAAAGCGGTTCTGTCTTGAACAAAATGAGCCTTATTACTCACGATGAATATCATTATAAAGGGAGGTCAGAAATTGAAGGTTTTATTATTGAAATATTAATGATAACCTGCAACATTTGAATAAAGAAAAATCAGAAAGAAAAAAATGAATTTTCATTGAAAAATATGTAAAGAACAGCAGTTTATTTTATTAATTTATGTTGTTTTTGATTATTTTATTTTGCTTATGATTTTTTTATCAGTGTGCAATTTGAAAGACTTGGTGCTTTAAACAATTAATATAATGTATACCTTTTACAACAAACATTGCACATATATGCATAATTATAATGCTGTTATAAGAATTCAAAGCAAAACAAACTAAAAAGAAATTAAATTATGCACGTCAAAATCAATGTTAAGGTTTAATAGGTTGTTACTGTTAGAGATTATGAATATAAGGCTGAAATTAATTCTGTTGTAAATATGCTGAAAGAGAAAGCATAGAAAAAAAGTTTGCTTGAATATATGTATAGAGTTTAGCATTATAAAATGGGCATTCATACTATATGTATAACACACAGGCTTCTCTTCACAGCATCAGAAAAAGCCTAACAAAGCAATATTGGAAAGCAAGTATTACATGATTTTTTCATGTTTGCAGAACAAATATCTATTAACAGACATCCTTTTTTTTAAAGTCAGCAATACATGATGTTTTTTTCAATAGGAACAGAACATATGTTTCCTTTCATACTTCTGTTATTCTGATTGAGTGCATTTGTGCATTTTCACATCGGCAGAACTGCTGAATGGACAATAGAAAAGTCTAAAAACAGATATCATGTGACTTCCCACAGAAGACCAAAAAAAGATACCAAAAGGAAATAAGAAAATCTATGTGCGTGACTAGCACTCTATATAACAACTGTAGTAATTCAGTTATGGGAGAGAGGGAGAGAGAGACATATTATGTAGAAGTCATCATTCATATCTGTAATGAAGGAAAACTTTGTAAATATATGCTATAATCTGACAGAAAAAGTATGATGTGGTTTATTATAAAATAAGTTATCTGTAACTTCTTATAGCTGCAAAATATATTTTTTATCAGTGTGCAATTTGAAAGGCTTGGTGCTTTAAACAGACTACAGATGGAGCCATGCAAAGCTCTGTGTCTCTGATTCAGCAGTAAACAGCACAGCAAGACTGTGTGTCTTAAGAAGACTTTGGATCCAGCACAGCATAGGAGCAGAGCGCAAATTAAAATACATTTTTCAGTTACATGTTATGTGCAGAATGGAACAAGTAAAAGTGATCAGATAAGATTAAAGGAGGTGAGTGAGTTAAATGAAACATCAGAAATAGGGTGGTCAGGCTGTGGAGAAGGTAGCACTGGAGCAGATGAGAAAGCAGTGAGAAGGATTGAGTAACTGGCAAGAGAGGGGGAGAAACTTTAAAATAATAAATATTCACTGTGTTGGTGATCCAGTATTGGAAAATGTGTAGTATGGGTGGGTCACATGAAAAAGAGAGAAAGATGAAAAGATATTGTAGATGATAGAAGGAGGAAAGTAGAGGAGGGAATAGAAGAGATATTAAAAGGTAAAGGGGCATGAAAGAGGATAGTAAGACTTATGTACACTAAGGGTTAGTGTAAGAGACATAAAGAGCAACACTGATATGGCATAGTAGAGGGAAAGGAAAGGTTTGACTGTAATACTCAGTTTTTCTGGCAGGGAAAAAGGAGGAATAAGCCAAAGGAGAGCATTGACAAATAATGAGGAATATAAGTTGGGGGGGGGTGACCTCAGAGTAGGAGTGAGAATGAAAGGATGCAGTCGCAGGAGTTATATTTATCCTGGAGTAATGCAAGAGCAAATTGAGAACAGATTTATTTTAAGTCAGTAAATCTTTGTTTGGGAGATGGTGATGAAGGATTTGTTTAATAAACAAGCTTGTGGATGTTAATAAGTTAAGACAGGGTTAAAAGATATGTCAGTTGAAGCCAGTATATCTGAGTTTTGTCTTTATAGCTATTTAAGTATATATAGTATTAGTTTAGTTTTGGGGAAAGTAGAAAAAGTTGAGCATAGGTCAGCTGGGATTTGATAGAGAAAAAGTGTTGTTGAGTGAGTTCTGAAGTTTGGGGAGAGAGATTTTGCAGAGCAGATCAGATCAGAGTACAGTCATCAGCATATTGGGCTACCTTAGCATCACCTGCAGCAGTATAAAGATCATTGATAATGTAGATAAATAGTATAGATCTCTGTGGGACTCCAATAGTTGCTGGTTGAAAGAATGAGAGTCATATTGCCATTTTACTATGTCCTGTTCGATAGATGGTCATGAAATTAGTGATGCCAATGAAGTGATGACCTATGGAGGCAAGTTTGTGCAGGAATGCTTAGTATGACACAATGTCAGAAACTTTGGACACATTGAGGAACAGTACAGAGATTAAGCTGCTTCACTCCTGTAAATAGTACAACACTGGCCAGAGTACTATGCTGAGTGTCAGAGAGTAGCTGCTTTAATAATAGATATTTATAACATTGCTTGCCTAAGCAGCTCTCTAATACTGTAGCTAATGGAGATAATAGGGCTAGTGGACTAAAGTTTGAAAGGTCAGTGGAGGAGCCACCCTTATTAAGAGGTATTTATATATGATTTTTACATAATGGTGGCACCTTGCTTTCAGCTATAAAGCAACTGATTAGAACTGAGCTAGAATAAGCAGTAGCTTCACATACACTTTTAAGGTATTCACTTTGTTGGTTATCAGGAGCAAGGGTTTTAGATATGAGTTTTAGGAGACATTTTTTAATGACAGTTGTAGATACTGGTTCAAAGGAAAAATGAGTGTGAGTGTTATTAGTTTGTACATTTAGTGACTGGAAAAGATGTGTTGTTTATTAACAAGTTCAGTAAAATGGATAATAAACTGGTTAGCTAAGCCATTGTCAGTGGTTTGTATAAATGGGGTTGGCTGTATGGCCAGGCCAGGGTTTATAAACTTGTTGATTGAAGTCCAGAATGGTTTTGGGTTGCCACTGTGTAAGGATTCCTGAGTAGAATAATAGTATTTTTCTTATATTTTATGATACAGAATTTGTATAATTATGCAATAGGATTTTCTTTGTGGAAGTCTGACTGTTTTTTTTTTATCAGTTTAAAATGTGTTTTTGGGTTACAGCTGTGATGCCTTATTACATCTTGGGGGATGGCCACTTAGGCTGCCAGACAGAGTGCCATGAGGTAAAATTTTGTTAGGTGAAGTTATTAGTATCCATTCTACTGTTCATTCTATAGTAGTGGCTTTATTATATTTAGTAGTTTTGCTAATGGGTTATGCAAAATTAAAAATGTGTATATTATTGGATGAAACAGAAGTGGTAAAATCAGGACTACATCCTTTTAAAGTGAATGAACTAATAAGTGACATCAATTTTATGGAAGTAATCCGAACATGATGGCATGTTTACATAACGAAAGGGCATTGTTCAAACTGGTTACAATCTATTTAGGAAAATGAATGAGTGAATATGGTAGTAATGTCATCTGAAAACGTATATAAATGAATGTACAGGAGGATTAAGTAACTAAAAAGTGAGGATTAAAATAGTCAGGTAGTTGGCACAGAGGATAAAATTGTGAACTGAAGTTTCTGTGGTATAAGGTTCAATTCCCTCAACTCTTGGTTGTCTACTTTGAGATCTTCAAATAAAGTTTGGAATAAAACCAAAAAGTAGTTATTTAAACATAAACCAGTAAGTGCTTTCATCTCCAAACTGAGACTTCTACAGACTGATTTACAATAATAATGTCAATCACTTAAATCACATGTTAAATTGCCTTAATTAATGCTTCACTTTCTTCCTTTTAAGGTAAACACAAAAATCTTCTTTATTATTCAATCCTGGAGGGTAGCATGTATTTAACCTCACTTGCCAAGTATATTCTAGCCACCCTAGTTTATCTTCAGCATTTAACATATTGTCACATTCTTGCAAATCATTCAAAACAATAAACGTAAACTCAGTCTTACATTTTTCTTGTATGTAATGGTTTGCTAGCAACAATGGTTCTTAGTGGGGGATTATTCAAGTCTTTATGAATTTTAGGTAAGCCAAAAATTCTACTCATCCTAGGACTATCAACTCTTAGATATTGTATTATATTATCAGTTATCCTCCCACTATAATACCATTCCTCAATTAAGGAATCTATAAATGAATATTTGTGCAAAAAAGAGGAAAGAGTTTTAAGAATTATTTTCAATCTAGATTAAACGTGCCTAGAATCAAATGTAGTAAACCAGGAATGGTAAAATGTTATAGTGGCAATATGTGTGATTATTTATATATAGAGTTCAATGAAGTTGTAATTAATGTATATTGTATAAAAGTTAAATGATGATATACATGTAAAACAAAGTTTACAAAGTATTTAATGTGCTGCAAAAGTTGCATGGAATTGTATGTAGGCAGAACAACTAGAGAACTGTATAAGCAAATTTATGAACATAAATATGCTATACAAGTTAAGGATGAAAAAATTGCATTGCATAGCATCAGCACTCTCTAAGGTGAGAAGAGCTTGTAGGGAGTGAAGTTTCCTGTTTAGACTCCTTGTAGTAAGAAGCAATATGTTTAGATGTTCTTGGTTTTGATTTGTTATACTAGAAGTATTTTCAGTTTGGCATTGCCTGAAAAAAGCAATATGGGGAGGACAACATTTTAGCTAATATTCAATAGCCTAGTGGGGAGAGGTGCAGACCATCCCTGGCAAAGCAACATGATTTGTTGGCTGTCTCCTTTCATGTTGACAAATACTGCACCACCTTAGAATGACACCATAAACTAAGCCAATTGTTAAAGTCCGTCTCCTTCTGTTAGTATTGTGGCATCATCCAGGGAGAAGGCAAGATGCTGCTCAATGCTAGGCTCATACCAGCCTTGGGCACATATTCTAAAAGGTCGAGGATGTCTCTTTTCATACAGTCTAAGGAGGTACATCTCAGGTCATTTAAACCCACACAGACTATTTTGGTCCAAAGACCTGAGTGAGTGTGCAATGTGGCATATCCTAGCCCTTGATAAGCAATTGGATTGGCCTGCCTTATGGTCTCAAAAGTACAGATTTCTTGAGAGCTGTATGTGATGTTGTTGGCGTTGCTTTGAAAGAGTCCATTCGGAGCTGCTGAGGGAATTTGTTATGTGTACTTCACCTAAGAGGTCTTTGGGGTTTAGGAAGGTTACTCTACCCACAAAGTGCCTCCTTACAATGTCCAGAGACTGTACTGTAGTTTAATTCCATCTATGCTATGGGGTGGTTCCAGTTCTGACATGACTGGCTAGTACAATGCATGGCAACAATGGTCATTAAATGGCATCCTGGTCCTTGGATGATGACATCACAGATACATCACCATCTTTCTTCCAAGGTGCATTGCTACCATGTTCTCCCTCCTATAACCTAACCCCACATTACAGCGTTGCAGTCAACTGTCACTATGTCCACCCCACATGTACATGTGTTGCTGCATTTGCCCTGTCCACCTCATATTTTTTGTATAAATACATTTATTTTCAACAAAATAACAGTCAGAACAAGCAGTTCCCCTTAAATATTTGCCTAAGTCCATAGCTTAGTAAAACTAAATGGATACTTTTCAAGAGAACCCATTTTGATGCAGTATAAATAATAAAAGACTGGATAAAATTGAATAAATACAGTCATTATTAAGTCTACAACTAAGCTAAAATGAAATTTATCAAAGTAGACTGCTCTTCTGTAAGCTGAAATGACAGAAATAGATTTAAAACACAATAAATCAACATACTACTAATTTTACAAATGTAACTACTAGAATTGAAAATATTCTTAAATTACAGAGATATAAACACAAATAGAAGGAAACTAGATAACTTTACGTAAAACTGAACACATCAAAAATTAATATAAAGCAAACAAAACCAAGCTCACAGCTGGCAAAAAGTGCACTAATTAAAATTTAACAGAGGAATCCTTTAAGATTATGAGATCCAACAAGGAGCTGTATTTTGACTATCTGTTGATAAAGGAACTTCCATTACCTTAGCTCTTAGTTATCTATAATTCTGTATAAAAATAAGTTATGTACTTAATATAATGTTCCATGTGTGTTGCCCATCTCAACCTTTATTCTCACTGATGGGTTGGATCCAATCCTTCAGATCCATCTCAGCCATTTCAAAAGCTCGAGGTCTTCAGCAAAGCTCATGGGCATCCTTCCTTACCCATAATGCAACTCCATAGCTTTCTCAGATCTCATTTCCACCTAGAACTCTTATAGAGATAATTTTTCATATATAGATATATACAAGTAGAATATCATTTCTGAGGCTATATAGCTCTGAAGAATCTTAATTTGTACTACTCAGTCTTCCCAGAGTATAAGCAGGGGGCATGGAGGGTAGGTTGTGGGAATAAAGGTAGAGATGGACAACACACACGAAATGTTATGTTAAGTACATAGCTTCTTTATGTGATGTTGTCAATCTTGCCTTTATTCACACTGATGGGACCACGTCCCAAGCAACCTGACTCTTAGGTGGCTTATGGCAGAATATTCCTCAGAACCATAGAACCAAAACAGGCTACAATTCTAGAGGCCAAATCCACTTTGCAATGAATAATAAAGGTATGAGGTTTTGGCCATGTCACTGCAGCATATATATTATCCAAAGGTAACCTAGCTTGAAAGGCTGCAGATGTGGCTAACAACCGAGTGGAGTGAGCTTTAATGGGATTAGAAAGAGCTCTATTCTTAGAATAATAAATGTAGGATATACATAGTGTAAGCCATTTGGATAAGGTAACTTGACTGGTTGACCTTTTCTAATATCAGAATAAGAAATAAAGAGCTGATCTGATTTTCTAAATTCTGAAGTTCTATGTAAGTAAAAACATAACTGTCTAGGAACATCCAGAAGATGCAGTGTATATTCTCATTTATTTTGGAAGTTTGGAAAGAAAACTGTCAGGTCAATAGATTGATTGAAGTTACTTTCTGACACAACCTTGGGTAGAAAGGATGAGCTGGTGCATAAAGAAACTCTGTCCTTATGAAAAACTAAGTATGGTGGCTTGGCAGACAAAGTTTGTAATTCAAAACTCTTCTAGCTGAATTAATAGCCACTAAAAAGAGTGTTTTCCAGGAGAGATATTTCAAATCACAGGTAGCAGATGGTTCAAAGGGAGGACAGATAATATCTGACAAAATGAAATTCAGATCCCAGGGCAGTGACCGGTTCATGTATGAGGGTCTTATCATTGTAGTTCCTTTTAAGAATACCTTACAAAGTCTGCGGGACATGATACTAGAACCATTTTCTCCTATATGGAAATTTGAAATTGCTGCCAAATGGACTTTAATAGAGGCTGCAGCATTTCCTTCTTTGAAAAGTTTTGCCAAAAATTCTAGAATAGAATGTATGGGTGCAGAAAAGGGATCTATCTCATTATTGCTGGTCCAGGCAACAAATCTCTTCTATTTTCTTCTGTACAGTTTTTATGTAGATGTTTTATGAGAAGATAACATATGTTTGACTAGAGAAGAAAGGAGAGGAAACCTGGTGATCAGGGGACCTGGAATGGGTGACCCTTCCTATCCATTGCTGTATACCATATTTCTGGATAGCGTCCTCTAGGATACCTGTTAAACCCTCCCTCCAATCAAAAGGACAACCTTTTTCCCAGGCTAGATACAGTGTAGGTGTTTTGCCTACTGTTTTCAGTTACCGTTCTACTGTATTTTGTAAGTTTTGTGGCTTGCACACTCGCACTGACCTCCCTCTATTCTCGGACATTGTTCTCTTTATTTATCGGCATTTCAGGTTAATGTGATGCGATTCCCCATTTTTGGCTCTAGATGGCAGTGCATCACTGAGTAAACTATCTCCTTCAACAGTACACTTAACCCAAAGTTACGGGACATAATCTAATTGAAAGCAATACAAAAAACATAGCTGCATTGCCAAGAAAGTGCGTTGCTTTCTACCTTTAACCTTTGTCTGCACAACAGCCTAGTCCCAGACCCTTGTTTTTTGCCCACTTTTTCTGTTTCTTTCCTGCTGAAAATGGACTTACATTCTCCTGATAACTGAAAGCCCAGTGGTGATACTGATTGCTATAACAGATAATTTTTCCACTCCTCTGCTGGGGTAGCTCAATGCCCAGAGCCTCAACAACAAAATACATCACTTCCAAGCTTGGCTAAGCCACAACCAACCTGATATTTTAGCCATCTCTGAAACATGGCTCAAAACCCACATCTCTGACTCTGAAATCCTACTTGTCGGGTTTCATGCTCTCAGATGTGACCGCTTAAACAAATAAGGCTGCGGCATTGCCTTAATCTCTTGACTGGATCTTAGTCTCTCATTCAAATAAAATTACCTACTCTGGCACCATCCCAGACACCATTAGTGACCACCTCCCGGCTTTCATCCACCATGATACTGCTTCCCCTCCGCATCAGCATCAATATCTTCACACTCACAACCTTAGTAAATTTGACCCCACACCATTCTCTAACTATCTTAAACAAATGCATTGGAACATCCTAAAAATCCTCCCACTCGACAAAGCCACTGAACATTTTAATTCTACCTCCCTAGCACCACCAAGAACAAGAATAATAAAAACCATAACTGCCCCTTGGGTAACTAAAGGAACACAACAAATTATGCATCAAAGAGACAAATCCTGGAAGCTTTACCAAAAGAATAAACTACCCAAAACCCATCTCCTATACACACAGCTTCATAATTATGCAAAGAGCAAATCATCAAAGACCAAACATATTACTACACTAAGCTTCAGTCCAACCATACTAGAAACCCTAGGCTGTTCTGGAACTCAGTAAACTCACTTCTCAACCCAGGTATCAAAAATAACCCCAGGCCTGAGCCAAGTAAATCTGACCTGAATTAGCCTCATTATTTAACTCATTCTGGTGGTGCTGCAGTAGCATTGTTGCCTCACAGTAAGACGTTGTCCTGTTCGATTCTCAGCTAGAGCGTCTTCTGTGTGGAGACATGTGTGAATGGGCGTACCTTCGTTGAAGGTTGTGCGTCAGGGCCAGCAACTCAGCACATAAAAATCTACTGCCAATTATTAGCGGACTGGAGTTCCACTGTGGCGACCCCTAACCAGGAAAAGCCGAAAGACACAACAACATTTAACTCATTCTTTATAGAGTCAATATCCAACCTAACCAAGACTTTTCCCAACAACAACCCATCTCCCCTGCTGTCTCCTGTATCTAGGTCCTCCAATAATTTCCCCTCTATGTTTGAGCTCAAACCTGTCTCTACTAACTACATAAAAAAACTTCTATCCAAACTCAAACCCTGCGCCAATGCTCTTGATAACATCCCCTCATCTTTCCTCAAATCTGCTGCCAGTGGTATAGCACCCCCAATTAGCATCCTAATCAATAGATCCATAAAGGAATCCAATGTCCCTAAACTCTGGCATTCTGCCTTTATTCTTCCATGCCACAAGGGAGGCAAAAACACTAACATCTCTAACTTCCACCCTATAGCTCTGCTCTCCCCAATCTCAAAAATCCAAGAGAAATATATCCACCTCCAACTAATGCCTTTTCTGACTCATAAACAACTTCTTACTCCAAGTCAATATGGCTTCCAACCAGGGCATAGCACCATGACAGCCCTACTCTCCTTCTTAGAAACTGTCAATCTAGCCCAAGATTTCGGGAATATATTATCTACAGTTCCACTAGATCTCTCTAAAGCATTTGATACCATTTCTCATACCCATCATCTGAGTCATCTCTCAGACCTAAAATCTCTCCCAAAACACCCTATCCTGGTTCTCAAGTTACCTGTCAGACAGATCTCAGGCTGGGAAATATAAAAAAGGCATCTCTCCTTTCTTACTCACCCTTACTGGTGTACCTCAGGGATCCATCCTCGGACCAATACTGTTTAATATCTTTATCAATAACTTTCACTGCCATTCCAAACACTAAAGTCATTCAATATGCAGATGACTCAACTCTTGTCTGCTCTGCCACTAACCTCCCTGAACTTCTAATTAAGACCCAAACCGCCTTCTCAACTACTGAGATTTGGATGCACCAAAATCATCTTTCTCTCAATGCAAACAAATTTAAAATACTAATATTCCCCCCATCAAAATCTTTCTCTTATGACAAAAGTTCCTTCCAAGTCCTCAGCCAAAGCAACTCTTCTATTGAGGTTGTCCCCTTCGCTAAATTACTCGGCGTAATTATAGATGAACACCCCAAGTTTGACATCCGAATTCAGAAAAATATAAAGAAAACACACCAAAAACTGGGTATGCTATACAGGAGCAACCGCTTCCTCTCCTCCTCTACTAGGCATACTCTGGCCTCTACTTACCTCCTTCCCTACCTATTGTATGGTGCCCCTCTATTAACCAACTTATCCTCCACCATCACCTCCAAACTCGAAAAATGTTATAACAAAATTTCCAAATTTGCCACCAAAGCCAAACATTCCACCCATCACTGTATTACCCTCCAATCTCTAAACTGGTTAGAACTCACAAATCACCTGGACTACCTCCAACTTACCACAGCTCATAGGCTAATATTTAATCCAACCAAATACCCCACACTGACAAACATCCTTCCCACTTATACCCCAAATAGAACTCTCAGATCTGAACACCAATATTTAATTACTGCCCACAAACCTAAACGTCCTGGTGGACAACTTCTCCTCTCCTTCTCCCTAGGTAAAAAATAGAATTCTCTACTGTCCACTCTAAGGACAATATCAAACACAGACAACTTCAAAACTCAGCTTCACACCTACCTCTCTTCTAAATGGAAATGTAACTGCATTATCCCTACCTAGATCTCTTATAAGTAAATGCCCTTGGGAGGTTATCCTACTGTGTTCCTAAGCTCCTTATAGCTTGCTATATATTTCCATAGCTAAATCCTATATGATCTCTTGCATCATGTATATATTGTAAATAGCCTTTGACTGGACTGTGTGAATAATTTCATTAAAATGAATCTGTATTTTATAATCCATAGGATAGTTTTGCTATGGGCAAAACTGCTCATGCCTTGTATTGAATTTTATATGTATTTGTATATGTGCTTGTAACTTTTATTTTACTTGAGTGTTATCTTCTGTAACCTGTACTATGGAGCTTTTCTTCCCGGGCCTCCACTGAAAATGGGCTCTGTGGGCCCAGTGGACTTCCCTGGTAATCAAACTGGAAATAAATAACTGGAGCAACCAAGCTGTTAGTTTGAGATTGTCCAGGTTGGGATGAACCATTCCTGATGAGTGAGCAGGGTCCAGAATCCATGGTTTGTCCTGAAGATGAGGCTGAAGAAAGGGGAACCAGATTTCAAGAGGCCAATAGGGGGCAATCAGGATTAGTGTTGTTTCCAACAAATTTGCTTTCTTCAAAAACTTGGGAAATAGAGGGATTGGAGGAAAAGCATAAAGAAGTCCTGGAGATGAATCATGAGCAAGTGCATAACTTCCCCTTTGAAGGGATCAGAGAAAAGTATTTGCTGCATTTGGCAGTGGTGAGTAAAGCAAAGAGATCACAGAAAGGCTGGCCCCATTTCCGGAAGATCTCTTCTATAACTTTGTGACTGAGGGACCACTCATTTGGCCATAGTATGGCTCTGCTCAATTTGTCTGCAATCACGTTGGATTTCCCCGGGATGTGCATTGCTATTAGAAAGCAGTTGGAAGCCATTTGTTCATTGCAAGACCCTCAGAGCTTCTCAACAAAGGGGATAAGATCTGGTTCCCTCCATTTGTTTCTGTACCAGACTACAGACATGTTGTCCAACTGGGCTGCTATCATTCCTAGAGGGAGAGTTTCTTGAAATGCTTGCAATGCTAAAAGCACCACCCTCATCTCCAGGATGTTTATATGCAAATGAGCCTCATGTTCCTGCCAGATGCCTTAAACTATCTTCCCTAGATAATGCCCCCCCTATTTGGGACGCATCCATGGTCACCGTGGCCTGGGGTTGGGGAGGTGATGTGATGGCCTTGAGATACCAAGGGAGAGTGAATCCACCACTGGATATCCTTCTTGCAGGAGTTGGTTATCATGATTTTGTGTGACACTGGACATTCTAGGATTGACCATTGTGCGGAAAGAAACCATGGAAGTATTCTCACATGAACATGAGCTAGGGGAATGAGTACAATTGACACAGCCATTTTCCTCAATACCTGGACAACACATTTTGCTGAAGCTCACTTCTTCTTGATTAACAATCTTACGTAACGGCAGAGATCATTCACTCTGACTTGTGGGAGTATTGCTTTCAATGTAGTTGTGTTTATCTGTGCTCCTATGAAGACTAAGTTTTGACAAGGCTCTAGAGCAGATTTTTTGTAGATTATGGTAATACCTAGGGAGGAACAGAGTTGAAGAGGGGGGGGGGGTATGAGCCTGTCATCCAGATACAAAATACCCAGAATACTCAGCGTCTCAAGTGAGCCACCACTACTGCTATGCATTTGATGAACACTCTGGGGGCTATAGTGAGACCAAAAGGCACACCTTGAAACTGGAAGTCACTGGCTTCTAGCCAGAAGTGCAAGTACCTTCTGGATCACCTTTCCATTTGAATATGGTAGTACACATCCTGAAGGTCTATAGAGCACATCCAATTGTCTTTTTCCAGGAATGGAAGTATTGACTGCAGTGTCATCATCTGGAACTTGTTTTTTTCACAGATTTGTTAAAATTGCTGAGCTCCAAAATGGGTCTGCAGTCCCCAGTTTTCTTTGGAGCTAAAAAGAATATTGAGTAAGTTCTGGATCCTCTCTGGTCTGCCTGGACTTCTTGGATGACTCTTTTTCTTAGCAACTTTTGGATTTCTAATGTTGCTTGTTCCTTGTGACTGGGTGGAATGTCTGGAACTTACTTGTTTATGGGACTGGGGAAGGAGAAGGGAATGACATATCCTCTACATATTATGTCCTGCACTCATTTGTCTCTTGTCATCTTTTGCCTGGTTTTGCAGTGCAGGGCCAATTGACCCCCAACTGCCTCCAGAGGTGAGCAATTGGGCACTCCTTCAGGAGCGCTGGAAGGGTCTACCAAAGATAGATTCTCTGGAGTCCTGATTCTGCAAGCCTCCCCTGCCAGGGTGGTGTCTTCCATTATTGTTCTCCCCTCTGACTCTAGGGGAACTTTCACCTTGTGTGTCCCGGAAAAAGCTTTGTGACTTTCTAAACCATGTTTTCCCACTACCTCTCTGACCTTTAGGGAAGGGTCTGGTAGGTGTGGAAAAATGCACTTCAATGGTAGATAAGGTCTTGCCTTCCTGTTCACATCTAGTAAGCGTCTCTTTAACTTTAGGCACAAAAAGAGAAGAGCCATTAAAAGGGGTGTTAATAAAGGAAGACTTGAAAGGCTCCACAAAATCGCAAAGGTGCATCCAGACCTACCTCCCGAGAGAGATGCCTGAATCCGCCACCCTACTTGTTCTATCTGCTGCATACAATATGAGCCTCATGGATGAGTTCACAACTGAATTGAGAGTGGAAAGCTGAGCATTGACTTTATCAGCTGCTGTGTCAGCTATAGCTCCTGGGAGGGACTCTTAACAGTTCTTTTAACAGGTCCCTCTGTAATCTTGTGAAGTGGGTAAGGTAGTTTAGTGACCGTAAGGCAAAGATCACTAATGAAAATATGGCTTCCCATACCTATCCATGGTCCTGGAATCCTTATTCAGAGGATGGATAGAGGAACTGGTCTCGGACAGTTCCTTTTTGGTGGCTGCTGCCACAACCGTAGCATCAAATGCTATACCTTTAGTTAAGAATGTCTTGTCCTTAGTGACTGTAATGTATTGATTTGGCCTCCTAGGGATAGGTTCTATGGAGTCTGTGGTCTCCCAAGTTTTCTGAGAGATTAATTTAATAAGCTCATCAGAAGGAGGGGTCAGCCAAGAGATCAAAGGTTGAGACCCAAAGGCCTTCAGGTAAACCAACTCCTCGGCCGAAGGGGATGTGGACTGCCAGTCACCTCTCTGCTTTAAAATTTCCAGGATGTCTGCAAAAGAGACATCCTCAGGAGGTGACCGTGGGGACCCTTCATTTTCATCACGGTCGGTATCAAATGTTGGATCCAGGGTATTCTTCAGAGCAGGGACAGACTACTTTTGAAGTCATGAGGAGAGTTCTGACTGCTTCCAAGTCTAAGACACAATCCCCTCTCAGATCTTCCTCCAGGGAGTCAAGATCCAACTTCTTGCAGGTCCTTTTCAGGGGCCCTCCTCAGTGGGATACTCTGGGGTGGTTTCAAAAGAAGGGGGAGTCCCCTGTTGGACATCCTGATCCCTGGGGTCTGTGCAGTCTTGTGAAGAGGGTATGTGAGAAGCCAAAGACACCTGTGCTGAACTGGGAGTAAGATCTGAGGGGGGATTGTGTCTTCGACTTGGAAGCAGTCAAAACCCTCCTCATGACTTCAAAAGCAGTCTGTTTCTGCTCTGAAGAGCACCCTGGATCCAACAAAAGAGCAGAAGACAGAAGCTCTGAAGCAGAGGAAGGAACCAAACTCACCCACGCTGAGGCCCCCAGAGCAGGGTTGGATCCACTGAGATCTAAACTGGCTGTCCGGACTCATCCATACAGTCTCAGCTCCCAGAGGTTTCCTGCTGCAACTGTGTGGAAATGCTCAAGGCAGATACCAGATCCAAGGAACCTCTGGGTCCTGGTTTCAATACAGACACAAGCTGGATGTCAGAATCTTCTAGCTCCAAAACCAAGGGTCAGCTTGGAGGAGAAGCAGGTGCCAAGGGGAAAGATTGTGTCTGATCCGATTCCTTTGGGTTCGGATCCAATAATAATTTGGCCAAGGCTGGTGTCTTCAGCACCCTCTGCACCACCCTATCCACATCCTCATTAGACAGACTCCTGGTGGACCGAGTAGAAGCTAGGAGATCTTGATCTTGTCAAAAAGGGTGATGGCAGACAAGAGGGGATTAGTTCTAAAGAAGACGATCGGCTCTGATACCTGAATTCAGTAGGTAAGGTAGACTTCAGAGCAGAAGGTTCCAAGAAGTCTTCGATCCAATTTCAGTTGTTTTCTCTCAGAGGTTAGTTGGACCCACCAGTTTAGGTGCTTTTTGCTTCAGTTCCGAGGTAGATTTTGGTGCCAAAGAAGCATGTTTTTGTGTTTTTTCTGACTTGTCAGATTTCGAAGTAGACTCCAGTGATATAGCCTCAGAAAAGGGAGTTTTTAACAACCTCTTCCAGATGAGTTTATTTTTGCGCTCCATCAGCACCCTCTGGTTGAATCCATGGCAAATGAAGCACAAGTGTTGCAGGTGAAGAGGCCCCAAGCAATACACACAAAGTGTGTGAATTGCTAAGGGGCATCTTTTTTCCACATTGCTTGCATTTCTTGAAGCCAAGAGGCTTCCTTTCCTGCTTTTGAGACGTGTTATCTAAATAAAAGAAGAAAGAAGATACACACACACACAAACACTCAAAAAGAGTCCTCTAATTTAAAAGGACCAGAGTTTTAAGGAAGGAAAGACAAGGAAAGAGAAACACTTTTTTTTTGAATAATCATCCGCTAACTAAAATGGACAATAAAGAAAAGGGGAAAAGGAGATAGATGTAAAGAAGGAAATGTCCTCTAACTCAAATGGACATTAGCTAGACATCCTCTAGCTTAAACAGACGCTAACGAAAGAAGCTAAACTGGACTAACACTCACTCTATACCTAAGGTTAAAAGGTTAGATTTAACAGGAAAGATACTATAATAATCAAGAAACCCTTATCCCAGAGCTTGCTAGAGAACCTCCTTTGCAGAGCGGCAAACGAGATCTGAGGAAGGTAGGGAGTTGCATTATGTGTAAGGAAGGATGCTCAAGAGCTTTGATGAAGACCTTAAGCTTTTGAAATGTCTGAGATGGATCTGAAGTATCAGATCTGACCAATCAGTGAGAATAAAGGTGAGCCTGACAACATCATATTATATAGTCTTAAGAAGTCATTAACATTCAACAGATGAAGGGGGATAGTAGTTTTCCAATGGTGTACGGTAGTCTTTTTGCAGCAAAGATTATGATATATAGAGGGATATCTTTGGAAGGTAGCAGCAGTCTTACAATAACAAATCCTTTTTTTCAGTAACACTGAGAGAGAAAAAAAAACAGTTCTACTCAGCCACAAGACTCACTCCAGAATGCAGTTTGGGTTTCTTGATGCCTGAAGCACAATGAGACAGACCATGCATTATCTGCAAAACCTGAGTGTTTCAGAAATGCATAATTTTATTCTGTGTTGTGTATGTCATAGCCGATAGTTGTTGATGTGTTGTGCATGTTGTAGCCCACAGTTGTCAATGTGTTGTGTATGTCATAGCCCATAGTTGCCGATGGCATGCTGCTCACTTGCCACTGCCACAATGTATTGCGCCTGACATTTCTTCACCCATAGCTCTGGCTTCCATGTTCTTCCTTTTATCTTCTCCTTGCTTTGTTGCTACTGCTGCATCAGATATGGATTGCTCTAGCATGGCATTGTCAGTGTGTTTCGCCCCGCCAGTGACATCTAAACAAAAGAATCTACCCTTTAATAGTCAAAAGTTTTTTCACAATATTCCATGTTTGTGGATGGCCCATACTGTATGACTTTTTCTGCTATTGTCTCTGGGTTATGAATCAGGGTCATCAACCATGGTTCAAGGACATACATGGCAGTACTTGCAACAGACAAGACACAAGATTATATATGTCATGCTCCCATAAAACATGCTAGGCATATGCAGAGATCATTCTGTCTATGCGTACATACCTACAAGATAGCCCTGTGGGAATTACCCAAGCAGAAACCATTGATATAGATCAGATGTATGAATCATGTAGTACCTGGACACATTATAGGCAATGCCTAGGACATTACAGACTACCTGACTATTCCTCTGGACCAGTCAAAGCTTTAATAGCAACAAAGGTGAAATCTATAATGCCCAGGACCACAGAAAAGTATGCAATCTCAGAGAATCCATGCATGATGCTGGTTCTCCTCTGATGCTGCCCTTGGAAGTCAGACATGCTCCTTCATATGCTATGAAATGATGCTGAGGAATTTATTAAGAATTCATGAGGTAGAGACCTGGAATACAGCTCATATTTTGTGAAGTCACTGAAAGATACTTTCAGCTCGTGCTGGTCATGCTACACATACCTTTGTGTTCACAGGAATAGGCATACCACACACAGCCTGCATTTAACACAATGCCACAGTTTCCCCTAGTTAAGCCCTGAAGTTATCAGTTATCTGCTATCCAGAGAGGTGCTGGTATGCGAGCTGCTGCCAGTGATGTCTCTGGAGACATAGGTGGCCATGTTATACAAAATGTCAACACTGGCTCTGATGGTGGCTACTATGTATGTACTATGTAAATAAGAACATTCAGTATAGGTGAATGCAGAAGTGCAGCATCACCATTTTACATATGTATTTGATTTACTCTTGCATGTTTGTATCCTGCATTTGCATATTTCTTGCTGATCATTTGCATGAGATTTCTCATTTACATTCCATTATGCACTCATTTGCATATAATGCATATTAAACAGTTTCAAGCAGTAAGCTTTTACACATATATGGAGTCGTTGCAACACCCACACCCCAATCTCTGTAGTTACTGGTAATATTCTGCACTGTGCATTAATGGAGAAAAATAAAATAAAAGTAAAATACAGTTATTAACCTGTGCAGAACACTGACTGACATGCACTCATTCAGGCTCAGTGTAGGAGCACTGTGTGTGTGTGTGTGTGTGTGTGTGTGTGTGTGTGTGTGTGTGTGTGTGTGTGTGTGTGTGTGTGTGTGTGTGTTAAGTGACGTGCTCGGCATTGTAGGCAACATATGTCTTGAGACTCAAGCCCAGTATATATATATATATATATATATATATATATATATATATATATATATATATATATATATCTATGTATATAAATAGAGAGAGAGAGAGAGCAGCAAACCATATAAAAAGAAAATATAATTTATAATGATGATGCTGATGATGGTAATAACCACTGAAAAAAATCGGTCATAAATTAATGTATTGCTACCTGATGTCTTGGCAAAAATATCAGACACAGTCTTAAACCTCTACAATAAACAGCTACATCAGGTCATCTTTAAATCCCAGCCTTAGTCTACAGTAGCAAAATAAGGTGAAACATGATAAATTTGGCATGCATTTAGCATCTTTAAACTAACTTTTGTTATGTATTCTCAAGGTAAGTAAATGTTTTAAGAGTACATACTTCTTTGTTTAAACCTCTTGCATTTAGTTTGGGTACATTCAGTCCAGTTTTGGTTATGTCATTTTTTTGCCCTTTTTTCAGAACTAATTTGTACAGGTCTAAGAAATGGCAACTATGAGGAGGGAATGCATCCAATGAATTGCTGGACAAAAAAAACGACACTTTGAGATGAGAAAATCCCTTAAGTGTTGCAATCCATTTGCTGTAAAACAGTCATATAACTCATCTTCACAAGCACAGAGTCACTGAATTCCCTATTAAGGTACTAAGTCCTTAGCCATAGGCTTTAGTTCTATACTTTGGTGTCATTTTAATAGAAAGTAAACTGTCACTTACCATGCTGGGCTTTTCTTTGCCAGTAAGAATATTAGCCCCCCACCATCTTTTCAAATGTCAGTAATTGATGACTTCCAAAAGTTTTTGATCCACTCATGAACAATAAGAATGTCATATTTGTCCTAGATTCTGTTTAGTCTGTTAGGTATATCCCTTATTTTTTTTCCAGCTAAGTTGGATGCAGTCACTTATTCCCAAAAGCTAAATGTAATATATGTCTGTCTCATATTTTTAAGTCCCTAATTATAAAAATATTATTGGGATTGACTGGCCTTCAGTCTATTTTTTGAACCAGGCAAGACTTAGTAGAATCATCTTCTCAGCTTTTTATGTATTCTTGACTCTGCATAAAGCCTCAGAGTAGATAATGTGAAACCTTATTGCAGAATTAGCATTGTGTAAAGGCTTTGGACTATGAAATGAATACAGTTTTTTGAAATATAGATATATTTATTGAGATGCTTTTACATATGAAGTCTTGAGAACCTCTAAAAATATTCACAAGTTCCCTTGAAATTTTGCCTGTTGAGAGTTTGCCTCCAGTTCTCAGATACATTTATATTTGTTACACATGTTAATAGCAGCATCAAACAGCAGAATGTTCTCAGTCAACACACTAAGGTTTTTAACATTGTTTACCATCATCTACCGGTTCTTTCAGGATAAGTTCCAGTAGGGCTTAAATTCTGCTGTTTATTTGCTGCAGTCATGAAGCTCTAGCAAGGCTGGTAGCAGATCCCTTACATTAAAAAAAAATTAAGGCAGTTGTGCAAAATCGGTGGAACTCAGAGACAATACCCTATTAGAAAACAGACAGTAGCCAACACTCCAACAGGGGATTATTATATTGGGGGTGGCAGTATGTATCAGTTCTGAGGTTTCATAGCAGCCCATTATGAGTGTATGTGGAGGTGAGCAAGGTACATTACCTGCACTGTATGCCTTTTTTCAGTCATTCGATAATGAGAAATCTGAGGGGTACACATTCAAGAAAATTGCTGGACACATTTGTGTGTGTGTGTGTTTGTGTGTGTGTCTGTATTTCTATGCGTGTGTGTCTGTTTGTCTGTGTGTGTGTGTGTGTGTGTGTGTGTGTGTGTGTGTGTGTGTGTGTGTGTGTGTGTGTGTGTGAGTGAGAGAAATGCCCCAGTCATGTGGGTTGTCTAGTTAAGTGACTTTATGTTGTTCAGTGTCAGTAGTACAACAGATAGTATACTCCCCCTTGGGACAGAAGGATCTGGGTTCTCTTCCTACACCAGGTATATTGTTTGTCGACACCACAATATAGTGTGGGGGACATTGGGGAGAATGCTGCACTGCTGAATGTCCTCTCTTGGATGAGACATCTAGTAACTATGAATCTGTTGTTCTCATGAAGTCCAATGTATGGACGGAAGCTCTTAATCCTGCTGTTTTGTGTGATTAATACAAGTTTTTGGACAATATTTTCACTGTGGAATTCATTGTAGTTGCTGTAAGCATTACTATTTTTTTGATTTTTTTGAGTTGCCTGAGTAATGATGTACCATTTTTGTGTGGGGTGAGTCTATTGTCTGTCTGAAAGGACAATTTGTCAGGGGGTCTCGCACGACCAGTATGGATAGTGACTTTGTTATGGAGTGTAATTTGTTGGAGAAGATGTTCATGGAAAGGGGGTACCCTAGGGATATTGTCAAAAATATTAGGTCTGAGGTGGAAAGTGGTAGGGTTAATAAATTTATAAATTTATAAAATTAATGAAAATAATGGATTTGAAAATAAAGACATGAATAATACTGTTGATTATCAACAGGCACTTGTTTTAGAATATAATGCAATCAATTACAACATAAAAGGAATTTTTCAGAAAGAATGGGATAGATTTGTCTCTTTCACAGATTTGGAAGATATACCTAGGGTAACATCTAAAGTGGTTTACAAAAATTCAAGTAGTATAAAGGATATTTTAGAAAATAAGAATAAAAATAACAAAATAAATCAGTATAGAGAAAATGGAAAGAAATCAGGTACTTACAAATGTGGATGGTGCAATCAATGTGAATATATTATAAATACTGGTGAGGTTTTTTTAGAAAGTAGGGAAAGATGGATAAGAAGTAAAGGGTACTACAATTGTGAGCCTAAGGGGCTAGTATATCTTGCTATTTGTCACAAATGTAATTCCTTTTATGTGGGCAAAACAGAGAGAACCTTAACACAGAGAACCCTAAAGAGAAGAATATACAAACATATTTATGATATATCAAATGGAAAAGAAACTAACGCACTATTTAAGCATTCTAAAGTGTGTGAAGGTTATAAATTCTTCTTTTTGGTTCTGGAACAAATTAAAAATGACATTAGGGGCGGTCCATGGGAAGAAAAAATAGAGTATAAAGAATTATGGTGGCAAGTAACCCTAGAATCAGGTAAAGCCCCAGGGTTAAATGATTATCTTTCCATTCTAAGGGCTGCCAAATTGTGAATGAAAAATAAGATTCATGTAATATTTTTTATGACAGAAGGTGTCACTGTTTCCCAAGAAAATATATGGTTTAAAAGGAACTAAACAACTATCTTTTGAAAAAAACATCCATTCTCCTATATTTTACAGTATTTTAAATTATAAAAGTTTTATTATGTTATTTATTGTGAAGTATTTATTGAAAAGTATTTATGTGTTTACATTTATTAAAGAGTTTTAATAGACATATATTATCAATGGTAAAATTTATGAGTGGAAAATGGAGGGTGTATGTTTAATATTCATGAGCACATATGAATGTTTATTTGTGCATTTGAATAAAATGTGGAAATTTTATTGGTTAAATGGTTTTGAAAGCAGTATATATACAATTAAAGAATTTAAATCGGGCATCTGATGAAGTCCAAGGAATGTGGACGAAAACGCAAGGTGGAATATAAGGGTCTATATTATATCCTCGAACGCTTAAAAAAGCGAACGCTGGTTGATCAAACTTATTTTCACAAAACTGCAAAATATCGAAGCAGCAGAAACTCAATTTTTTTCCTAGGGAAAGAATTCGGTTGTCCGTTTCTGTTGCTTCAGTATTTTCAGTGTTATGGTGGAAAGTTACCGGTCTGATTCAGGTAAGTGTGCGATTGTGTGGATGTGAGTGTTAGGGTGATTTAGGTGAGGTAGGGTTAGGGCTCGGGTTAGGTGTATGCACGATTGAGTGGACATGAAGGTTAGGGTGGATTTAAGTGAGTTAGGGTTAGGGAGCGGGTGAGGTGAGTGTGCGATAGTGATGGACCTTAGGGTTAGGGTTTGGGTTAAGGTAAGTGGGTAGTTAGTGGTGTGTGCATAGTTTAGTGTAGGGTTAGGTATCAGATTTTAGGTGTAAGTGTGTGGATTTCTGTTTGTTTGGTGTGCTTGTGTTGTGTGTATGTGTTTTGGATCAGCGATTTTTTTCCCTGAGAAATAAATTGCTGATCTGACAGTTTGAGATTATAAGCTTTCGCTTAAATTAGGTTGATCAATCAGCGTTCGTTTTTTTAGGCATTCAATGATATAATATAGATCCGGATATAAGGCATTTATGTGTTTTTTTGTCAACTGTCATTTGGAATAAATTACAAATCCTCAAAGTTTGGCAAGTTCATTTTTTTCATCTCTCCATGCTACCTGCACTCTTGTTTCTGTATTATTGGTTATTGGGAGTGCTTCCGACAACTTGGTCTATTGTCTGTTTGTCATCCATTCTCTGTTGCATTTCAACAGCACACCATTTTTTAATCTAACATAGACAACTTATTCTTCAAGGGCAGAAGGCACTGCATTTATAGATGAAACACTGAAATGCAAAATTGTTTGCCAGCAGCAACCATCATTCATTACAGATCTCTTTAATGTGGAACAATTAAGATGAATTTTATTTCTCAGAGATTGTGCATATTGACTGTTATTGATGGATTATAACAGTTTTCGAGTGGCTTTTTATGATTAAATGTTCTGAAATGGGCAGCCTCATCATCACTGGCTCAAATATGTTTTGTTTCACTGCTTATAAGAAAAAAATGTTCAAAACAACAAACTTAAAACACACTCAAGTCCTGGTTTTATTAAAATATATAGAATATAATTTAATACAATCAGGAAGGTGAATCAAAGAACACATGCATTTATGTATGGACCTAAAAATGTGTGCAAGGGGCCCATGGTTTGTAAATAGAAGAAAGGTGTGCTTAATGTGCTACTGGCCAGATGTATTTTCTATGAATGAGGGTTTCAGTGCAGTTTCAATGAATGTGAGTGAGATGGTATCCTTCTGTTTTGTTTAGCAAATGGCTACTGGTGTCTGTGCTACAAAATTTAGAATAAAAGTTTTGCATTTAATCCAAATATCTATTATCATTGGAGAAGTGAAGAAGATAGTATCACACTGACAGGATTGAAAAGTGTTTTATGGTTTTATGTTAACTGTTAGGAAAGAGAGGGAGAGGGGCAAGCCATGGGACACTAGATGTTAGATGGGGACACTGCAGGGTGGAGATGTAAGGGGGCCTTGATTCATTTACTTGACTAGGCCCCCATTTTACCATGATCTGGCTCTGTATATAACATAAAAAGCTACTCTAAGAAAGGAAAGGTTAGATGAAAAATCATTCAGTTTAGATGGTCCTTTTGTCTCTTTTGTGTCTAAATTTTATGATGAAGCACCCCAAGTCCCAAACTGGGGTGGCAAAACAATAAGGATTTTTTATTTTACCATTATTTCATTAATTAAGAAATTTCTGATTATTGTTAATTCAGTTATTATGTAAATCATACTTGTAAAGTGATTATATTGTATCCTTTATATAAAGATTAGCTGACTTATTGTCTGACGAATTTCAC
The DNA here is from genome assembly GCF_019279795.1 of Protopterus annectens. Taxonomy (NCBI): domain Eukaryota; kingdom Metazoa; phylum Chordata; order Ceratodontiformes; family Protopteridae; genus Protopterus; species Protopterus annectens. Next base: position 614,284,837 of record NC_056734.1, on the reverse strand, counting down.
TGATCCTTTTTGTGGTTTTATTTTTGCTAGAGTAGGAGGTACTGAAATTATATAACTAACATGAACTAATGAAGTAACCTTGCAGATAAGTTAATTAGTAAACAACCACATGCGACACACAATCACACAATAAAGTGAACTTACCAGAAATTGGGTTCCCCTACATAGAAAAGTGTTGAAAATGTGACCAGGGCCATTGATGAGGACAAATCTGTGCACACAGCATACCTTGACTTGGCAATACCTTATACACTATCCCACACTCAGGCATTACAGATAAACTTAGCCAACTGAATGTAAACCCTTTTGTTGTAAGATGGATTGCCAACTGGCTAACAAACCGGTCACACACTATCAAAGTGGCTGACTCCACATCAACCAGCAGACCTGTCACCAGTGGTGTGCTACAAGTGTCAGTGTTGAGGCCCCCTACTGTTTGGTATATACTTCTCAAAAGTTCAGGACAAAACTAAGGGGCTGTGGCTGACTAAGTTTGTGGGCGACTGCAAAAATATCCTCACTAACCAAACCAGAAAACACTACCCTACAACACTCAACACTTCTCTATGTAGCCCCTATGTTTACCAGTTCACAAGTGTCTCAGCTGTCAAAGCATGAACAGTGCTTTCACAAAGTAGCACATTTTGCAGTAAATCACATACAAAAATCCCACTACTGCCTAGCACTCAAAGAAATAAAACTGCTGTAAGGACACAAGTGGTATCTTACTGCCAGCTTGTGATGACTCATAACCTCAACTATAAATCTGCAAACTGTCCATCTCTGTCAACTCTAATCCAGCCATACAAACCCAAGAGATCACTTTGCTCAACCCAAATGCCAGTGCTCTGTCACAAAATCTAACAATACAGCTGATGACAGTCTTTTATCAAACTATATTACCAAAGTATGGAGCACCATACCCCTCTCTCTCAAAACAGGACATCATCTGAAACACTTTTAAAAGACGCTAAAGTCACACCTGCAGATTCTCTGATGCTGCCCCCCACCAACCCTGGATAAGCACCCCTAGACTAACCCATAATTCCACACTTCTTTCTTCCCTTCAGCTACTTCCCCCTCATCTTTTTCTCACAACCCTTCTTCTCTATACTGTCACACACTCACTATAACACACTACCATCTCTCACTTTCTCGCATATTTTATCATTTTTACATTCACCTCTAGAACCTTCTGTTCCCCTCCATCTCCTCCTTGTTTGCACTTTCAATCACTTCTAGTCCTTATTCTTCTTTGATCGTTCTTTAGTCCACTACACCAGCTGATGACTAGCAAAAAACCCCTAAAACATAAAAGAATGCTGCGTTTCTGCAACTTTATCTCTATTTTATGTCTTTGCTATGAAAATGCTTGCTGAAGTATACAGTGTTACTGGCCCAATGAAATTTATGTCTGTATATCAAGTTATGCTTATCATCTTCCTGCTATTCATCTTTGCAAAATACCACTTAAAGACTTGTTTATAACAGGTATAAACTTTAACAAAATGTCTTTTTTCACTAGACTATGTATACACTTGCAAAATACTTTTTTTTCGAAACAATTCATTAGATTATAGCCGGTATTCATAGTTACTTAATGTGATAGGGGCTTTCCTGATGCTTATGAATGAGTTTAGCAAAGGCAAGATTCATAGAGACCATTTCCACTAATGCAGAAGGCATTAAAAATCATGACATGTGAATGAGATATGTTGTAAAGCATAGTATGCTAATGAGGTGGCTTTGCAAATCATAGTCAGACATCTGCAAGGTATGCACATCCCTTGTTAAATGTGGTGTTTTCCTTTGATACTGGAGTTGCATCTACAAATGTGCCCCTGGCTATCCCTTCAATAGTCTGTCCAAGTATGCACAAGCACTTCCGTGACATAAAAATGAATTATTCGCCCCAGCAATTCCTTCATTAGTTTGTATTAAGTTCGCACAAGTACTAGTTTCACAATAAATTATTTTTCCCAGTGATCACTTCACCAGTCTGACAACGTATGCACAAGCACTGTACTGACACACAAATTAATTATTTCCCCAAGTGACCCCTTCAGTAACATGCTCTATATGCACAAGCACCAAAATGAAATATTCACCATCGGTAACATGTTTAGGTATGCACAAGCACAAAAAGAAACATTTCCCCAAGCAGCAATTATGGTAACATGCCCTAGTATGTACAAGCACCAAAATGAAACTGTCACCCAAGCGAACCTTTCAGTAACATGTCCAGGTGTGCATGCGGACCCAAATGAAACAGGCATCCAAGTGACTCTTTCAGTAACATGCCCTAGTATGCACAAGCTCCAAAATGAAACATTTCCTTGAGTGGATCCTTCAGCAACATGTCCAAGTATGTATAAGCACCAAAATGAAACACTTCCCCAAGCAATCCCTTCAGTAACATGTCCAAGTATGCAAAGGCAGCAAAAGTAAAACAGTTTCCCAAGTGGGCCCTTCAGTAACATCTCATAGTATTCACAAGCCCCAAACCCTGGATCTGACCCAATTCATCTTCGTCAAGGGCAGATCCTGCCTGTTAAACCTGGTGGATTTCTTTGAAAATGTGACCAGGGCCATTGATGAGGACAAATCTGTGCACACAGCATACCTCAACTTGGCAAAGGCCTTAGACACTATCCCACACTCAGGCATTACAGATAAACTTAGCCAACTGAATGTAAACCCATTAGTTGTAAGATGGGTTTTCAACTGGCTCACAAACCGGTCACAAAGTATCAAAGTGGGTGACTCCACATCAACCAGCAGACCTCTCACCAGTGGTGTGCTACAAGTGTCAGTGCTGAGGCCCCTTACTGTTTGGTATATACTTCTTAGAGGTTCATGCCAAAACTAAGGGGTTGTGGCTGACTAAGTTTGTGGACGACTGCAAAGTGGGTGCAGTTACTGAATCCACATATGATGTCAGTATACTTCAGGAGAATCGTATGCAGACCAACAGCTAGTGTATTAGTCAAGATCTCAAACTGAATGCAAAGAAATGCATCATCATCCCCTTCAGTAAAAACAATGTCCCTTCACACTATCAAATTAACAATACCCTAAATACCCATGAAGTGGTAAGGGACCTGGGATCACAAACTTAACTTTGATCACCATGTGTCTACTGAAGTAAGCAAGGCTTTTGACATAGCACACTTGATTAGCAAAGGCATCAGCTCTACAACAAAGGAGGTTTTAACTCCTCTATACTCATCACTAATCAGGCACATAATTGAGTATAACGCTCCTTTTGGCATGTACTGTACAAAGCACCTGCAGTAATTGGAGACGCCTCAGAAGTTTCTAACAAAGAAGATCAAGGGACTCTAGTACATGCTATACACAGACCAACTAAAGTTCCTGTCACTATACTCTGTATCTTATAGACTTCTTAGGGGAGACTTATGCCTGGCTTACAGAGCAATCTCAGACCTAAACCTAATGAATCTGGTGACACATAACACAAGCACTCAGATCACTCCAAGGCAAGTACAAATATGACTCAGTCATTGTCCATGCTGGTGTGAATGACCTGAGACATACCTCCCTGGACTACATGAAAAGAGACATAGAGGAGCTCTCTGAGCATGTAGCCCAGGTCGGTATGACCCTGAACTTGAGTAGCATCTTACCCTCACCAAGAATGATGCCACAATATGAAGACAAGATGATCAATTTCAACAATTGGCTTAAGTATTGGTGTCATTCAAAGGGGATCCAATGCCTGTCAGCCTGGGATGACATGCTCCACAAGCCACGATGCTTTGCTAGGGACTGCTTGCACCTGTCACCCCTGGGCTTTCGGATATTGGAAAAGGCTCTTGCCACCCCCATAGTGCCTTTTTAGGCAAGGCTCAAAAGACAAACCCACCTCCATAGGTATCACAAGGGATAAGAAACTAAGAGTAATGCTACTCAATGCCAGAAGTCTAAACCTCAAGATGCACACACTCTAAACTCTCCTTAGCATGGAGAACATCGATATCTGTGCAGTAAGAGAAAACTGGTGCAAGGCTCCCGAGAGCACCCCAGCACTACCAGGTTATACCTCATACCATGCTTTTCGGCCTCAAAACTTGGACTGAACCACAAAAGGAGGGGGAGTATCAATATTCGTCAAAGATACCCACACCTCCAGGTTGGTGGCACAGCACAAAGCATCAGAGACTATCCATGTGCAACTAACAGTGGGTAAAACTGCCTTCCAGTTTATAGCCTGCTACAGACCACCCTCCCAAACCCAGGATCCCCACTTGTCCTTCCTGAGAACACTGGAAAATATGATGGTCTCTCCAAACACCATTATATTGGGCGACTTCAACTACCGAAACATAGACTGGGAGCATTACTCTAGCTCCAACACCCTAGTCCAAAGGTTCCTAGAATTTATAAACTCAAATGCTATGGAACAACTTGTTACCACTCCCACAAGAGGGGAAAACATACTGGACCTGATCATCACCAACATGGGGACTCTATGCTCCAGACCAGAAGTGTATCCCTCACTGGTAAGATCAGACCATAAACTAATCTCACTGGATATTCACATCCCGACCCCACCACCTGCCCAGAAAACCACAGTGAAAAACTTCTTTAAAGCAAATTTCACACTCCTCAAAACCGAGGTGGAATCCTTCAAAGCCCCCGGGCCTGTGAAAAATATGTCCCAGACTGCAGAATCCTTTATAAACGCATTCTATAAACACCTTCAGGAATGCATGGATCATGCAATCCCAACTAAAACCAAGACCCGATCCTCCAAAGGCAGGCGTCCTGTCTGGTGGACCCCAGCCATAAAGAAACTATACAATAGAAGGAGGAAGCTACTACATGATAGAGCAAAATCCTCAAAAGGGAAGGCATCACTGATCAGTATTAGCAAAAAACTATGGGCAATCATAAAATCATCTAAGGCCAGCTTCGAGAGAAAAATTACACAGGACACTAAGGATAATCACAAGGCTTTCTTTAGTTATGTTAGGAACCTGGGTGGGAATTCCCAGATATGCTCAGAATGAGTCCAAAATGACAAAAAATACACCAAACCCACAGACATTGCCAACATCCTAGCTGACAGGTTCAGCACAAACTTCTCCCCACCCTCCCCACCAAAAGGGCAAATATCTATCCCAGCAGAGTGCTACCCCCCTGACATCTCAGATGCTCAGGTAAAAGCCGCCCTCTCCAAAGCAAAAAACACAGCATCAATGGGAACAGACGATGTCCCGGGCTGCGTCCTACATGAATTCCAAGAAGAGCTAAACCCAAACATAAAACTACTGTTCAATCTCAGCCTTACTACAGGATATGTACCCAAAGAGTGGCGTACAGCAACAGTGGTCCCTCTCCACAAAGGTGGTGCCTCAACGGATCCTGGAAACTATTGCCCCATAAGCCTGACTAGCTTGGTCTGCAAAGCTATGGAAAGGATCATCATGGACCTCATAAATAAAGATATTGGGGACCTACAGACACTGGATCCTACCCAGTTTGGCTTTGTTAAGGGCTGATCCTGCTTCTTAAACCTGGTCAATTTCTTTGAACAGTCACCAAGGCCATTGACGAGGGGAAGGTGGTCCACACAGCCTACCTGGACCTCGCAAAAGCCTTCGATACAATACCCCACTCGGGCATTATAGATAAGCTCACCAGCTTAAATATAAACCCCTATGTTACTAGATGGGTTGCAAACTGGCTCAAGGACAGAACCCACATGGATAGAATTGCTGGAGCCATGTCAGACTCCAAACCAGTTACAAGTGGCATCCCACAAGGCTCAGTCCTGGGACCTCTCTTGTTCGGTATATATTTCTTGGAGGTACAGGCCAACATGGAAGGACTGTGGCTGGCTAAGTTCACAGATGACTGCAAACTAGGCGCCATAATCGACTCTCCAGCCGACACAAGCATCCTCCAAAAGGGCCTTATAGAAACAGACAACTGGTGCCAGAGCCATGGCCTCAAGCGAAACGCCAAAAAGTGTATAGTCATCCCCTTTGGCAAAAACAAAGTGCCCACAAATTACCACATAGGTGGTAATCCATTAAGTATGGAAGAAGTAATTAGGGACCTGGGGCCCAAGTTGATAGCAATCTCTCATTTGAAAACCACGTGGCCAATGTGGTTAGAAACACATTTTATATAGCCCACCTAATCATGAAGGGATTCACATCTAGATCAGGGGAGGTCATCGTGCCTCTTTACTCATCCCTCATCAGGCCCATAATTGAGTACAATGCCCCTTTAGGGATGTACCTTACCAGACACCTGCAGCAACTGGAAAGACCCCAAAAGTACCTCACCAAGAGGATCAAAGGGCTCAAACAGATGCCATATGCTGCCCGGTTAAAGAAACTCCAGCTCTACTCAGTGGCATACCGCCTGCTCAGAGGCGATCTCTGCCTGACGTATAAAGCCATGTCCAAACTGGAATTAATGGACATGCTGCACCTCAGAATATCCAAATCCCATCGAGCTACGCGCTCGAGAGACTTGAACCTCAGCACTGAAATAAATAGGACATGCTGGAGGGACAGATTCATAACCCAGAGGCTCCCTTCACTCAGGAATACAATCCCAGTCCAGGTTAGGCAGAGTTCCTCATTGACTCTCTTCAAGAGGAATCTTGATGAGTGGATGGGAGATCATAGGTTTACCCCGGGTATCACTTCTGTGTCACTGTTAGACAGAGGCACAATATACTAACCTTGAAAAAGGGCATAGCAAAATTAATTTAAAATGGGTGGTGAAAGCCAAACACACTCTGGCTAGGCTTATAAATGCCCTAGGGCAGATAGCCTAGTATGAACCTATGAACCTATGAACCTATGAACATCCTTAAATCAAACAGGACTAGAGCTACCCATTCCAGGGAAGTACATATACCCTGCGACTTGAATAGGATGTGCTGGAGGGACAGATTTGTCTCCCAGTGGTTGACACATCTTTAGACTAGGCTGCCAATTCAAGTGAAGCAGAGCACCTCTATGATATTGTTCTAAAGAAACCTGGACGAGTGGATGGGACACCATAAATTCTTACAAGGAACAGCACCCACAACCCTCCTGGACATGGGCAGTCATTGCTAAATACAATCCTGGGTATTGACTAGAGTATCTACGGTATTACATTGGGATGAAACGGCTAAGCTTGAAATGACCTCCAGGTTGATAGACTAGTAAACTCCTGTAATCCTATTTCTTCAAGTGACCTCTTCAGTAACATGACAAGGTATGCATAAGCACAAAAATGAAAAATGACCTCAAGCGGCCCTTTTAGTAACATGTACAGGTATGTGCAACCACCAAAACTAAACATTCACCTAAGCAACCACTTCAGTAATGTGCCCTAATATGCAAAAGCACCAAAATGAAATAGTCACCCAAATGAACCTTTTAGTAACATGTCCAGGTATGCATGAAAACCAAAATGAAACATTCACCCAAGGAAAGTCCTTCAGTAACATGTCCAAGGTATGCACAATCATCAAAATGAAATATTTATCCAAGCAGCTCGTTCAGTAAAAATGTCCAGGTATGCAGAAGCACCACCTAATCTCCCCTTGCATCTCTGTATTTCCCTGAAAACTGTTGATTACCGGCATAAGTTGTGTGCTATTTACATACTTTGTATGCAAATTAACTCATTATACATCCATGTTTATGAATCAAACTCATACGCATACATGTAAGGCCCTTTAACAATGTAGTAGCTGTCCTCCTATCGCTTATGCATTAAGCATTTTATGCTTTTATGATGGCGGAGCATGTTCATTAAAAGTCCTCCACCTTTTTGTAGTCATCCTGAAAGTCTGGGATTTACATAGCCACATAGAGTCTCTTTTCATGGATCACCACTACGAAAATGCAAAGCACCGGACTTGAATACTGCCTTATATAGTTTTTTCTACACTATGTATAAATATTTATCTAATCTATATCATCTGGTGCTTTTCTCCCAAGGCCTTCACCTAGTTGGACTTTTCAGTCAATAAATGCAATAAATAAAGAAAGGAAGAATGAAATAAAGAAATGCATTCAGTCAAACCTAGCTCAGCAATCACAACTCTGGCAAAGTGTATAAAGGAGGAAGTACTTGCTGCTCTATAGGACCCATGGCTTGAAAACGTATTGCTGGATCAGGTTTCACTGAAAATTCTTTAGTGGTTTACAGATCTAGCTGTTTATAGTTTGACAAATCATGGTATAATCATATATGCACACACACACACACACACACACACACACACACACACACACACACACACACACACACACACACACACACACACACATACACACATACACACATATAAATATATATATATATATATATATATATATATATATATACACACACACACACACACACACACACACACACACACACACACACACACACACACACACACACACACACACACACGCACACACACACACATGTGAGCATTCCATTTGTCCAGAACAGGAGTCATTAAACGTTAGCTTATTGACTAGTTCTGTGTTGTGTGAGATGTGTTTTAGTGTACATAGGTTCATACATAGGTACTAGGCTATTAGCCCTAGGGCCTATATAAGCCTAGCCAAAAAGGTACCCTGGCTTTCGCCACCCAAGAAAATTATTTTCCTGTGCCCCTGTCGAGCAGAGCCACAGAAGTGATCCCCGGGGTGAATTTCCTATTTCCCATCCAATCATCAAGATTTTTCTTATAGGTTCATAGGTAGGTTAAATCAAGTTTAATGGTTAGAGTTAGAATAAGGACAAAGAAAGAAGAACAAACCTCTCATCTGTCCCTTTTAGGGAAGAATGTTCCTGTTTACAGGCCTGATATACCCATTCACAACATGTCTCTGATTTTTAAGGTTTGTCCCTATCTTCAGGCTTGACCTCCCATTCAAAAATGTTCCTGAATGCAATGTGATTTTGTGAAGCTGTCTACACAAAAAACCACAAAGCATGACCGACATACTAATGGCAACAATAACAAAGAAAGAGGATACACATTTTATATTTTCTCTTTTCTGCTGGAAAAATAAATTACTTTGTGTAGTAAAATTTTGCAATACTGTTCATTAAAGTTTATAGATTTTGACACTGTCTCTTTGATAATGTGCTTAGACTTTTTTCTGTAATTTTTTTCATTCTTTGTTTTTAAACATGTTCCTAAGTAGTATCTCACATTCCTACTAGAAGAAGGGAAAGTTATGTAATATTTGGTATTCAAATTTTATGCTAATTACATGTCAAGATACTACTTTTCAAGGGCCTTTGTTCCTGTTTTCATTCTCTGCAGGTTGAGAAGTATGATGGAGGTACATTTTTGTTGATTATATACATTTTTCTTAGAATCTGTATGAGTACGTTAGTTTTAAGGCTAGATTATATTTTTATGTTGTATGTAATGGTGTGTGTGTGTGTGTGTGTGTGTGTGTGTGTGTGTGTGTGTGTGTGTGTGTGTGTGTGTGTGTGTGTGTGTGTGTGTGTGAGAGCAAGAGAGAGCGAGAGAGAGAGAGAGAGAGATTGCCTTTAACAGTCTTGTCAAGTGATATTGTTAGGAAGAGAGTTTTATTAAGGTAATGTGTATGGCTTAAATTAGTGGACAGTAGCAGGTTACTTTTAGGTTAACAAAGGAGTTACTTGGGGGGTACAATCCCCCTGCATATACTTACTTGCATGAGCTAACCGTAAAACTAATCCTGACATTGGCCCTCATCCCAACCCTACACATCTGCTTACCCACAAACTTTTCCTTAACTGTACCACTATTCAGACAAATTACATCTGTGGTACTTTTTTTTTTTTTTTTTTCTTTCAGTTTGATCACAAAAGGAAAGCTTTTATTTTCCATTTTCATGTAGATTCCTTTTTCAGTATTTGCTGTTTACATCATGCAAAAAAAATGATCATATGTGTTTCAGCATATTGATTACTTGGAATACACACACACATGCATACAAGATTATTTTTCATCTATGCAGGTCAACTGATTTTTTTCAACTCTTTGAAAACAGAATTGCAACAGGAATACAATGTAAGTCACTCAATTTCCACAGGGAAAGAAGATGAAAAATGAAGCACCATGACTGCAGCTAGAGAAAAAACAATGTAGAACCCCAGTTAAGGCCAATTCTATTGATTTTGCTTCCATCTGATAATTTCATTCTAAATCCAAATTTGCAAGTTAATTGTTTTGAAGAGTATGAAGATAATTGCCTAATTTCTGACAATATATGTAATCCCTGATGTATATCAGTGATGCTGTAAATCCTGATATTTTGTCTTTGTTGACATCTGCCTTGCTGGTTCTAAAAACGTAAGTGTGGCATGTATGCACCACTCCTGAAATGAGTAAGGAAAGCAATAAATAAAACAGAATAACTGACACTTATTCAATGGATAGCTTTCTTTTCATATTTTTGTCACTTTGCATTTGTAAGTGATATAAAGCCATGAAATAAGACAAATAAGAGATTCCTGGTAAGAAGTAGTAATTATTTAATGCATTAATGCTCATTGCTGACAGGGATTTAGTTTAATAAAAGCTTTGTTATCAGAATTGAAATTTTCTTACTCAGATAGAGTGGCTGCTAATCGTTATCTCGATACCAGTTATAGATTATTCTTAATGACGAAAGCTCAGAAGTAACAAAGACCACTGAGCTATGGTATTAACACAAAAAGCATTTTCTGCTATATCCGAGGAGTGTTGCTGCAAAATTATAAGAATATTAAGGAACAATTAATCGATTAAAAATAATTGTTTGAAATGTAAAGTACAGGGTAAAAATCTTGCTGGTTTCAGTTTTCTTTTCTGCTTATTTGATCCCATTTTGCAGTAATGCCCATCTGTGCTACTTAAATGTTCACCTCATTGTCTCTTTCCATTGTCCCTGCCTGTGTGGTGTGATATTTCACTGTTTAGGTTACCACCATCTAGGAGTTGATCTTCAGCCTTTGGAATCTTGCACCTGAGACCTTCCCTCAAACATTATAGCCTCTCCAGGGAACTCAAATCCCAGTAGTGGATAAAAAAGTCTCATTCAGTGCTAAGCGTCTTCTTGTATGGACAGCCTACGATGTGCATACCATAAGCATCTGTGGCATTTTGTTCCAAAGGACAACCACTTTGGGTATCATGCATCTTACTGAAAGCAGAGACTGGCAAACAGAGCTCTCAGCTAACACTATTTGGTAGAATGTTATTTTAGGCCTGATTTATACCTACACAAGATGCTCCTATTTTTAGAGGTTTGTCCCTATTTACAGGAATGATTTAAACATATCCCTGTTTTGAATACAATGTTATTTTTAAAGCTGTCTACACAGAAAAATCACACTATTTTTCGAAAATATTAGGGCAACAATAATTTAATGAAAGACCTCACACATCTTACATCTGCCCTTCTCTGAAGCAAAAATAAATTAACCTTGTATGAGATTCCTAGAATTCTTAATACTAAAGTTTGTTTGTCGGCTTTTGCAGATGATCTTGTAATATATTTTCAAACACCTTGCTCTGACCTTCCAAAATTAATTGGTTCTATTGAAAGATTCTCTGAGGTCTCGGGATATCAAATTAACATTCAAAAAACACAAATTCTCCCCATAAATCCACTTGCTCACAAATCATTTTTGTTTCCAGACTCCATCTTTCAGAGAGTTCAGAACTTTAAATATTTGGGGATGCTTATAAATCATAATGGTCTCTCCACATTTCAAAATAATCTAGCTAAAACTTGGTCGTCTATTATACTTGATTTAAATAAATGGAAATTGCTTAATTTATCACTTCTATCAAAAACAGCAATAATAAAAATGAATATTCTCCCCAGATTACTATTTCAATTTAACGCTGTAGATCAGTTGATTCCAAAATCTTTTTTTCTAAAAATTAATAAAGTTCTGGCTAATTTCTTATGGTTTAATAATCCTTAACAAGCACAAACGTAGAAAACTGGAAGCAGGGACCAATTAGCGGTACAACTTTCGCCACAGAAGAAACAACAAATGTGCCACAGGATACAAAAATTTGTTGAAATGAAGCGCTTTTCGTCTGCTCGGACAGCAGACTTCATCAGACAAAATGAATGTGTTGTTAGTATCATTATATACTTATAGTGACGTCATCAACTACATTGATTTAAACAAGTAACTTGCAATACTTAATTAAGACATCAATTAAAACATCAATTAAAAAACTTAAATAGAGGATACACATTTTTCTAAAAACCACATAGTGTAAACAAATTGTTTAAAAGAACTAAATTAAATTAAATTAAATACCCCACACAGCTCTAAATGAATTGAAAAGATGCATAGATATAACTGTATTAAAGTATAAAATATATACAATTATAGCAGCATAAATAATTTTATAGCATTTTAAACTAGCTTACTAAACAGTACCTAATGCTGTTAGGACAGTTGACTCAATCTCATGTGAATATTACACATAATCATAAACAGTTGAAAGTAAAATGTCCAGTCCATGTATAGGAATAGTATTAACTATACCACAATGCTTATTCATTTCACATAACCTAATCATAACAATGTATATTAAGAAAATAGGTGTATAAATGCTAACCAAAAAAACTATTTTCCATAGGGGTTGAGTATAGGAGTGCAGTTATACAACTCAAATGGAAAACTGATCCTACCTGACTTACTAATAATGATAGTGATAAAAAGGGTAACTAGAGCAAAAAGCTATCTTATAAGGCTCTTTAGTTTTAGGACACTACTAATAGAGCAACTATCGTTGAGGCCTGGGTGGGCATAAGCATTCAACCTAATCTGCCATTTAAGTTCCGATTCTTCAAGTAACAATTTAAGGGGAGCACCTCGTTTCTTTTCTAATACTTGGTCAATGACCATAAATTTAAAGGAATGGTCGCTGAATGTAATTATATGTCTAGCTAATGCATTTTCTTCTTTCCTTTTCCTCATTGCATACTGATGTTCATAAATGCGCTCTCTCAATTTACGTTCGGTCTTCCCGACATAGAATCCTGAACACTTCTGGCATTGAGCCAAGTACACAATCATGCCTGTGTTACAAGTTGCTCTGCATCGTAAATTAAACCAGTGACCATATACGCAGAATCTATTGAGCAACTTGTAACACAGGCATGGTTGTGTGCTTGGCTCAATGCCAGAAGTGTTCAGGATTCTATGTCGGGAAGACCGAACGTAAATTGAGAGAGCGCATTTATGAACATCAGTATGCAATGAGGAAAAGGAAAGAAGAAAATGCATTAGCTAGACATATAATTACATTCAGCGACCATTCCTTTAAATTTATGGTCATTGACCAAGTATTAGAAAAGAAACGAGGTGCTCCCCTTAAATTGTTACTTGAAGAATCGGAACTTAAATGGCAGATTAGGTTGAATGCTTATGCCCACCCAGGCCTCAACGATAGTTGCTCTATTAGTAGTGTCCTAAAACTAAAGAGCCTTATAAGATAGCTTTTTGCTCTAGTTACCCTTTTTATCACTATCATTATTAGTAAGTCAGGTAGGATCAGTTTTCCATTTGAGTTGTATAACTGCACTCTATACTCAACCCCTATGGAAAATAGTTTTTGGTTAGCATTTATACACCTATTTTCTTAATATACATTGTTATGATTAGGTTATGTGAAATGAATAAGCATTGTGGTATAGTTAATACTATTCCTATACATGGACTGGACATTTTACTTTCAACTGTTTATGATTATGTGTAATATTCACATGAGATTGAGTCAACTGTCCTAACAGCATTAGGTACTGTTTAGTAAGCTAGTTTAAAATGCTATAAAATTATTTATGCTGCTATAATTGTATATATTTTATACTTTAATACAGTTATATCTATGCATCTTTTCAATTCATTTAGAGCTGTGTGGGGTATTTAATTTAATTTAATTTAGTTCTTTTAAACAATTTGTTTACACTATGTGGTTTTTAGAAAAATGTGTATCCTCTATTTAAGTTTTTTAATTGATGTTTTAATTGATGTCTTAATTAAGTATTGCAAGTTACTTGTTTAAATCAATGTAGTTGATGACGTCACTATAAGTATATAATGATACTAACAACACATTCATTTTGTCTGATGAAGTCTGCTGTCCGAGCAGACGAAAAGCGCTTCATTTCAATAAATATTTGTATCCTGTGGCACATTTGTTGTTTCTTCTGTGGCGAAAGTTGTACCGCTAATTGGTCCCTGCTTCTAATTTCTTATGGTTTCCCAAATCAGTGAGAATTTCTTACAGTAAATTAACCTTTCCTAAAAATAAGGGAGGACTCAGTCTTCCTAATTTTCATCTGTACTATTTGATCATCTCGGCCAATAAACTATTATCTGTTTTGAATATAGATACTGAGAAGTATAATCAATATCCTATCTGGACAAAATTGTGGTATTAACACATTTTAACTAAAAAAATTAATCCATTAGCTCTTCCTTTTCTCTCCTTAGATCTCATGAATAAGCTAAAAATATTAAACTCGTTAAAACAAAAAATTTTTGCTTTTCAAGAACTGTTAAAACTTGTCAATTTAGGAAATATATTTCAATTAATGCAACCTCTCCATTTAAATCCTAATATTAATCTAGATAACATTTCTTTTGATCTTTCAAACTTTCCCCTGATCAAAGATTTCACAGCTTGGGATCTGATACAATAAAAAAATGAAACTCTCACGAATATACGTAAAATATTTAAGGTCAATACTAACTATTCAACCATTTTACGTCAAATGAGAGATGTTGTCAATGCTAAATTCCCATACATCACAGTCGACAACACAGATATCATTAACTACAAAACGGTTATACAAGTTCTTACACTTCCAGAGAAAATGTTATCTAAATCTTATAATTTTATAAATCAGATAACTCATAATACACTCTGTCTCTTTTCCAATTATTGGGACAAACACAACCCTCATATATCTATAGATCAGAAACTCTCAGCTATTAAAAATACACTAGCATACTCGCCTTTCAAAAAACTCTTTTACACTCAACTAATGATCAATAATAATGCATATGTCACTCCTTCCAAACTTAATAAGTTTGATGCTAATAAATCGGCCTCATGCTCTTGTTGTTCTCATCCTAATGCAGATCTTCTACATATTTTTTGGTCTTGCTATCACTCACATAAACTTTGGACTTCTCTAAAAGTCCGTTTACAGAAAATGGGTTATCATAAATCCACCCTATCCTGGGAGACTGCACTACTACATATACCAAATATTTATCTTTCCAAATTGGATTTACAAGTGCTAATATACATATGCTCACTCATAAAACTTTATATCACCCAAAATTGGTTAGATCGTACCAAATTGAATTGGAATAACTTCAAAGCTCTAGCCTGTACATATATTAGTGCGCAGAAAATGATAGTGAAAAGTCCCAAGAAAGCGGCACAAATTAACAAAGCTATAGAAAAGGTGTCACATATTATTTATAGTGTATAGTTGGTTATTCTCCTTGTGGAATTCATAGACATCAGTCTCCCTTATATCTATATACCTGT
This sequence comes from Protopterus annectens, assembly GCF_019279795.1. Classification (NCBI taxonomy): domain Eukaryota; kingdom Metazoa; phylum Chordata; order Ceratodontiformes; family Protopteridae; genus Protopterus; species Protopterus annectens. The sequence goes on along the minus strand of NC_056734.1, from coordinate 614,269,287 downwards.
TTCATTTTAGATCTATATCCATTTTGAAGTATTCTTAGGTCAATATTAGCATAAGTTGTAGATAGTTATTGTATGTTATCAGACTGCTTTGAGATATAAACATTTATTATACAAAACTGTGTTACATATACATCTCCAAATTTTTCATTTTTTTTCAATATGTATTTTTATTCTGTTGTTGTTGTATTTTTTATTTCATGTTTGAAAATTCAATAAAAAGTGTTTTGAAAGAAAATTAACCTTGTATGGCTGAATTTTGCAATACAGGTCATTAAAGTCTACACATTTTACACTGTGTCTTTTATAATGTGCTGTCACGTTTCTGTTATTTTTTAAACATGTTTCTGAATAGTATCCCACATAAATATTGGAGGCAGGAAGAGGCATGTGTTATTTGCTGCTCTGATTTTATGTTAGTAGATGTCCAGATGTTCCTGCTCTTTAAACCTTTGTTTCTATTTTCATTATATGCAGCTTGATAAGTATGCTGTCAAATGTTTTTGTTGTCAATATTTGCTGAATGCACTACCTATTGACTACTGGAAATAAAACTTGTAACATCAAACGTCACTTTCTGTGCAGTTACAGTTGGGAGTGGAGAATGAGAGCCTGCTAAGTGGGAATTCATAGTGATGGCGAAACTTGATATCTGAAATGTTCAGCACTGGATCTGGCTTTGTATGTGTGAGTGTTCTTTGGTTAGGATTAGAGTGGGGGGTAACAAATGGGGGTTAATGTTTTAGTGTACCTTTGGTACTGTTATGTTTGTGGTCTCTCTGTGCTACACACCCTATACCCCCCTTACTCACCTGTGATACCCCTAACCCTTACCCCCATCCCACATAATGTTATTAAACACCCTTTCTCTAACAGTATTATTATGCAAACGGAAGCTGTTCACACGTTAGTAAACTACTTTTTTTTCTCCAGTTGCAAAAGGACACTGGCTTTATTTTGTAATTGGTGTACTTTCAGCAATGATTGCTTTCTAACAAGTGGGTAACTGATGTGCTTGCAGAGATATAATGTATATCACTGTAAGTGTGAACATCTACTACAACTTCACAGCAAGTAATATATGCCATCTCTTACCTTCTGCCACAGACTGATGTCATGTAAAAAGGTAAATATGAAAGAAAATTACAGCATTCCACCTAATTATGTGAAGCTTTCATTCCAGTGGCTTCTTGCAAGTATTACAGGCAATTCTTTGGATTCTGAAACACCCATGAGTAAGAGGATCTCTCCTCAAAATTCCATGTGGATATACCACTCCCTAACTATTACCTGCTCTGAAGTTGCCCCATCTTTTGGTAGGTTTTAATGAGCTGGGGAATATTAATGGAAAAAATAATTGCGATAAAGAATTCATTCACTCCTACTTTACTAAACTTAATTTCAGGTATTTTTGTTTTTCTCTTATACATTCCTCATACAAGTGCAAATTTGGGTCACTGATGGGACTCATTATTAAATTACATGCATTTGTTCATTGGCATAACAATAATCATAAGTTAAAAGGAACAAAGATCTGGAAAGTATAAGCCACCCTTGCACATTTCTCTGCCGTTTCATAAACTCCCAGTATTACTTAATCAATGTTTTTTCAATATTGCATAATTTTTTCTTATATCAGTTTCAGTTTGCATTTTTAAATCATGCCACTACTTCAATTTATAGTCCCCTAAAAGGGTTTGTTCCAATCATCCAATGCCTCTTTGGTGTAAAAAGACTTCATGTCTGTCCTTTTTAAATAATATTCTATTGGAGATATTTCCACAATATATATCAATAAGCAATAAGAAAATGTAAGTAGTAGCACAGTTTTATAAACTCTGAAATAAACAATAATGTGCTGGTAACATTTCTCCAAAAGTCCGTGCTGACTAGGAAAGAGTGCATACTCTCATTTTTAAACGTATTACAAAACTGTAAAGTCTTTAGAAATGCATTAACATTTAAAAAGGGATCAGGTGAAATTTCCTGAGAAGAAAACCATGAGTTTATTATGTAATTTTACACAAATACAAAATTTATCATGGAATACCCCCAGGCTCCTCCAAAATGAACTGTAGTCAGCATATATTACCTTGCAGTAAATATTTTTCTTTCATTCTATTACCAACTCTCATAATGAACTGAAAATGTTATAGTGTCAATGCATATGAATTATATTTGCTTAGGGAACATTAGTGATTTCAATACACCCATGCATATTTGAATCAAATTAGTTGAAATAATGTACGAATTATGAAAATGATATGCATGTACAAAGTATTTCTGAAAAAAGAATCATTTTTTGTAAATGTTCCATCAAATAAAAATATTAAGGTATGACCACAGCAACATCATACAGTTTAAACAAAAAAATTAACTATTTGAACAGAATATACATTTTTAAGCTTTCAGCATTGGATGTGTTTTATAAAATAATTTCAGAAACATTCAAAAAGCATTTCTCATCCATAGTCATATCAATTAAATATAAAGAGATAGTAGATTAAATATTATATACAAAACTGGAATAGTATCATAGATATATCAATCACGGAATATATTAACAATAATGACAACAACAATGGGGAATACAGATCAAATTAATGACTTTTAATGTTTTTCCAAAATAAATGTATTTTTAATAACAGAGTTATTTACTACAATATTAGGTTTATAAAGGATAGTTTGAAAGAATATTAATATTTATCAGTGTATTTCAACTTAAATAATGAAAGATATATATCAAACTCTGCAGAAGTAAAAGCAAGTTATGTGTATACATCATATAACTAGAAATAAGACCAAAATGTTCAACATCCACAAGTTTAATAAAACGCAAAGCATTTGAGCGACAATATGGCAATAGGTATCCAGAACTACTCCTTAAATGGCAACAGTTAAACCTTAAGTTAGGTGCTGATTATATGCACCTAATGAATAGCTTCTTTTCGGAGCATGAAGCTGTTCTGGCCTTTGAAATTGAGCAGTTGGAAGATAAAATGACATTGTCTGCTGACTTTTCATGATTAGTGCTGAATTTGATGGTTTAATTGAGACAATGAAGTTGAAGGAAGTAAGATTGATCTCCCAAAAGAAACGTAAGCTATTAAGGGACTGTAAATATTTAAAACTGAATAAGGTCAAACTGAATAATATTTTTCAATGGCCGAAAGATAACACTCAATTGACGTCAGCCACACCAGTTGTTAAATCAGCTGGTAATGCAATGGCTGAATGTTCTTCTCTTTCAACAACTGTAAACGACACTGTTGAACAAAATAATTTTAATAATGTTACAGCTACGGTAGGAGATGCACCTGGTTGTGGCAATACATTATCTGAGTTAGATAGCTTCACTAATGCAGGAGCTGGACCTACTACTGAGGCTCAAGCTACGATACAAACTGACACTATACAAATCGCTCTCTCTGGTGAACAGAAAGAGGCTACTGCTTTTTCATCAGCTCAAAACTTCAAATTGCAGCAGCCTATTCAAGTAAGGAAGTGCTCGAGAGGATGGAGCAAGTCACGGAAGATAGAAGCAGGCAGAGGGTCGAAATCAAGAACTCGTGCCCAAATAGGGCCATTAACACAGAGCAAGAAACAACAAAGGACTTGATTTATGTGGACAATAACATTGTTAATCTGTCAAGTTATGAATTGTGTGATGCTGAAATTGCAATATTGGGTAAAAGTATGTCATGTATACCCTCATGTAATGCCGATATAACTGATTTGCTGACAGAAATGCATCTTTTTACAAGGAATATTGACTTAAAGCTTTTATTTAAATCTGATTGTAGTGCTGGAATTAATAACTTAAAGTGCTCTATTACTTTTGTACCTTTCAGTACACCTACAGTTAAGGCATGTTGTGCCATGTGTGAACAAGAAATTTATGATTTATATTTTGGGAACAATATGAAATGTAAGTATTTTAACATCTCTACTTGTGAGCATGAAGCCTTGCGTCAGCTTATGCAGAATGAAACAGTGATGATTAAGCAAGCTGACAAAGGTGAGAAAATTGTACTCTTTGATGTTGAAAAGTATGATAGACTAATGTGTAATTTATTAGTACAGGATGCAAGCTTCAGGGAAGTTGATAAGACATTTATTCTTAATACTATATCTAGTGTTAAATCCTTTCTTTATGATCTGTTGATGGAAGGTTCCTTACTACCAGGAGTTTACAATTATTTGTATGTGTCTGACCCAGTTTTGCCCATTATTTATGGACTACCTAAAATCCATAAGGATTTGCTTAACCCACCTATGAGGCCTATTGTATCAGGTAGAAAATGGATTACTGCTGCTATATCTAAATATTTAGAACAACAGCTTGCACCTTTATTGTCCATAAGTAAAAGTTATATTAAATATACTAATACTTTTCTTGATAGTTAGAAATCATGGACAATAAATCCAGTAATGTAGGGATACTTATGGTAACTTTGGACATTAAGTCCCTTTTTACTGCAATACCTAATGATTTTGGCATTGATGCACTTAGAGAGTTTCTGTTTAAGCATACATCTTTAGATGCCAATAAAGTTGAGCTTTTGTGCTCTATGATGGACATAGTGTTGAATAATAATGTTTTTGTGTATAATGAGGCATATTACCATCAGTGCATGGGTGTGGCCATGAGGACTCCTGTGGCCAACACCTATGTAAACTTGGTATTGACTATTTTATGTTCAAATCCTGAAGTGCCAAAAGTACTGGGCTTTAAACCTAATTTTATTTATAAAAAAGAGCAACATTTGAAACAGGCACTATGCTATAAAGACATTAAGAGAACTGATAAATCCAAAGCTAACTTTAGCAGATATGGAACTATACCATGCTATAATTGCACCTTCTGTAATACTATTAATGTGGATACAATTTTTTTGCATCCAATTACTAAGAACATTTTTAATATCAAAGCTTCAGGAACATGTCATACTTCCAATTTTGTTTATATTGTTAACTGCACAGAAAGTGCTAGTTTTTATATTGGCAATACTAATATGAAGCTGAAAGAAAGGATAAGAGCTCATCTATCTGAAATACGTAGGTGCGTTGATACAAATGCACTTTATAAGCATATTTCAGAAAAAGGGAATATACATAAGTTTAAATTTAGAATATTACAAAACGTTTTTGTGAATGACAGGGGAGGTAGTATTACTAATGCCACTGAAATTGTTGAGTATAAGTGGATCAATTATTTTAGGTCTGATGTACCACCGGGTCTAAATTCTGCTAATAGTATTATGCCTGTTTTAAAATCTAGACGGGAATGTCTTTAAATTCTTTTTTTGCCTTAAGTGGTTTTAAATTGCTTTTATGATGTCATTATGTAATTGACGTGTTTTTATTGGCTGATCTCTTATATAAAAGCTGTTTTGCTTTATTGAAATTTTATGCATTGAAAAGGAGTTTGTCACTCGATAGCTTTACATTTTATTAAACTTGTGGATGTTGAACGTTTTGGTCTTATTTCTTGTTGGATTATTTACTTGAACTGTAAGGTCCTTCAACTGAGGAAGGAGTGTTGTTTCTTTGTATACATCATCCCCCGGATTCATGAAGCTTGCGCCAGGCGCAGGCGTAGCGTAGGCGGCATAACGCCAAATATGTCCGCTGAGCGATTCAGGTACGAACCAATCCCACGTGCACTACCGGCGTATGCCAGAGCTACGCAGCCCTAGGCATAGGTATGCAAATCACCCCATGCGCAGTGTCACACCATGCTAATGAAAGCATACAGTGATTCATGAAGTGGTGCAGGCGTAGCACAAGCCCATGGAAATGTAAACCAAAAAACACGGTTTACATTTTCCCAAACAGAACATCAGAGTTATGGAAGCGGACCACACGCATGTATTACAAAGTTAACATATGCCAATGGACAAATACACAGCCAATGGCTCAAGAAAAGATGCACAACACCTAAAAAAACAACATTTAATGTCATGTCCACAGTAACGTGCAGTACAACCACAGGGCATGTGTGTGCAAACAGGAATACAAAGGAAATATATAAAAATGGCAGAAAATCGCAATGAAAGACAAATTTGCACCATAATATGCAATGGTAGGCATGGCACACCACAAACAAGGCGCAAGGGTTGCCAGGGGCCCGCGACAGTGTTCGGCACTGTAACTATGAATTAGTAGTCAATGCCATGCAAATGAGGCAGGTAACACTGAATCGCAAACGTCCAGCCGGATTAAGGATGTACCTGACGGCGCAGCGCTATAACACCAAGGAGTGTATCAAAGGTGATACATGACATCAGCAGAGGGGTATGCCACCGTATCAGTAAGCACATTGGAGCAATGCAAATCTGGCCTGGCTGTTGCTAAGCAAAGCTGAAGGACAGGGGTGGGGAGCAGGGTATAGAACCATTCAGCTGAGGCACACATGGTGCCCGAAAGCACATGTGTATGGGGATGAACTCATGCCCGAAACCCGGTAAGTGGATGCATGCGCCGCGAACAATAGCACAAACAGGAAGGTCAGGGGAAGAAAAGAAGGAAATGCCAAAGCAGGGTAATTGGCGTACTAATGAGCAATTAACACCAATCAACACACGGCGGCCAATTGATGGCAGTAGACAAGCCTGCATGCAGAAACCTGCAAAACAGGATAGGGGAGGCATAGGATTGCAAAGAAAGGTGTGAAGGACCTGGAATGCAAAGACAGGAGAACTGTCATAGCAGAGCAAAGCAAACCCACAGTAGATCAGCAATAGCACACATTACGCAAGATAAGCCAGGTCTAGGAAAGTACAAATGAAAGCAGGCAGCTGGATGCATGCCAGCAAATGGTAGGTGTAACGTGCACAAATGTAAACAGAAGGGCAGGAGGTAATTCACGGCATCCAAATGTAATGCAACACCAAAGGCAGCACAATAGTGGTTTCGTAAATAAAACACAGAAGATACCCTGTAGCCACGATTGTACATACACACCATATGACATCATCAGTGTTCATAGCAAAACAGTATAAAGTGTGAAAGCACCCAACACACACCTGTGTATTCCCAAACACTGCACCATAGCTGTAAACAGACGGGGAACTTTTAAAACGTACATGTTGGGAGCTGCCATAGCTGTGATTCATCAGCAGGTGTTACAGACCGACGGTGTTGTGGAGGATGATGCCAACAACCACCGTAGGCCTCGGAGGAGGAGAAGAGTGTTCAGACCAAGGGTAACCTACCAGGGGCTACATGATCTGGAGATAGTAGAGAGTTACAGGGTGGACAGGGACATCTTACAGCAAATAGTAGAGTTGTGCCGGCCACGCCTGAGAACCAGAAACAACAGAGGGGAACCCATCCCAGTGGACACGAAGGTATGTGTAAGCTTGCAAATACTAGCCACAGGTACCTTTCAAAGGCCAACTGGAGATATAATGGGGATCTCACAGGCATTGGCATCCAGGGTACTACACCAGTTCCTGGATGCCATGTTACCACATGCCAATGAGCATATACACTTCCCCTGAACTCAGGAGGAGTTGTCCAGCAATATGCGTCACTTCCACTGTGTGGCAAACTACCCGGAGGTACTGGGTGTGATAGACTGCATGCACATACAAATTAAGTCACCACCAGGTGAGTATGGTAGGTGCTACATAAACCGCAAGGGATTCAACTCCATCAACTGCCAGGTCATGTGCAATGCCCAGGGCATTATCATGGATGTGTATGCTGGCAGCCCTGGAAGCTACCACGACTCCCATATCTGGCATGCCTCACAGCTGTATCAGGTATTTGTCAGGGGGGACATCCCACAAGGTCACCTTGTGGGGGTTGCTGGCTATGCAATGGAGCCGTGGATGATGACCCCCATCAGAAATGCACACACACCAATGCAAGAACGCCATAATGAGGCACACGCACAAACCAGAATCATCATAGAGTGTGTGTTCGGGATGCTGAAATCATGGTTCCGGTGCTTGGACACATCTGGTGGAGCCTTGCAGTACTCTCCAGGCAAGTGTGCCCACATCTTCATAGTATGTGCCATGCTACATAATATGATCCTGCAGAAACAGCTGCAGCAGGGTCATAATGGGTGAGGGCCTCACAGCCCACGGCAAGTGCCAAGGCCAACACAGGCACAGAGGGATCCAGACCATGGACACACTGTGCCAGCCCCAGTCGGCAGATGGAGGCATGCCCAATATGCCTACACCTTGGCAAAGAGGGAACGTATATCACATACCTTGACAGTGTAGGTTCCCATGGACTGACACCCCTCCCCACCTGCACACAGTAACATGAATGGCACACAAACATGACTACCTGTAAATTGTGATGTATAGGTGGCCCACTGTGGAATCCTACATAGGCAGCCCTCAAACATTGTACACGCAACAGCCATGGGAACATGGAACTGTCAACACCTGAACAGTAGATGCGCCCATCAGCATCTGTCGTTGCTGTATGTATAGTTTCCCAGGTACATTGGTAGGTACACGCCCGATTGTCAGAGGCAAAACACCAAACGGGGCTAACAGTGACACCCATCGCCACAACATCGAGTAAGCAACTGTCGCATACTGGAGCAGAGGAAATCATGGGAGCACGTGTGTGTAAGCACTGTCCTACACACAGTCATAACGGATTACCCGCCGCGTTACTGAGGGGCTCCACAAAATGTAATCATGGATGTAGTGTCAAGGCAGGGGATGTACCCATGACAGGCATTAGTCACCCCGGCATCCTGCATCCACGGTCGTATGAAGGTGTAGCAAATTATTGGGTGTACCTAATTCTGATACACATACCCAGTGCTGGAGTACAGCCAGTAATCATCACATGGAGCAAATTATTGGGTGTACCTAATTCTGATACACATACCCAGTGCTGGAGTACAGCCAGTAATCATCACATGGACATACCATTAACTGGACACATCAAGTTGTAAACTAACAGAGTCTTCCATGTGAGTGTAGTATGGAGTAACTGCTGTAGTGTACTGCACATACAAATTGACATAATTCATGTACAACCCCCAGATGTCCAAGTGGTACATGCAGTGACTGTCGTGCATGTTCCTGGTCCCACGTCCCACAAGGGATGTCACATAATCCCGACGGCACGGGTAATGCATTATGGATGCAGGTCATCAGAATATGTGTAGCACACATTAGCGGAAATAAGTGTTGCCCACAGCTGGTAAGTGATGTTTAAATACAACTATACGGATATGCGTGAAACAGGGCTAAGTGTCACCGACCACTGCGCAGATCACGGTCAATGATGTACAGAACAGGTGACACCAGCATTAGTCACCCCTGAACAAATAGCTCCTGCTCTGAAGGGTAAAATGACCACTGCCAGGAGTGGAACAGGCAGTCATGTACACAATCACCCAACACTATTGCTAGGCAAGATGTACGTATGGTAGGGTTTCCACAGTTCAAATGACCAATGTGGGACATACGCCAGATGTCAGCAGGATGACACACACCCGGCCAGGATGAAAACCAGAACGACAGTGTTTTGCATAGATAAAAAGCTTATAGTCTAGTAATGGTCGCAGGTATGTGTTCTGTGTCCTGTAACATGTAGGTGGGTCAGATACAGAATAAGTGTGTCATGCAACTATGACATAAACAATAGGGAATATGTTTGTCCCAAAGTGGCAGGACATTTGCTATGTTCACAAATATTTCGCAGGACACAACTGCACAAAGAGGGATTGTCCCTCGCAAAGTGGGATGGGAGGTAATCTTAACCTATGGCAGGTGTGTAATGTGACAGGTACAGACACAAATGTGCGGAGTCCAGGAAACACAGCATACACTGACAAATACACAATGAAAGGCGTAGCATGCCTGAAACCACCACCCTTGTCGGAGATATGTATATATATATATATATATATATATATATATATATATATATATATATATATATATAAATATATATATATACACACATATAAATATATATATATACACACACACATATATAATACAGATAGAAAGGGCGATAGTGTGATATATGTCAATATACAAGGGGTCACTGGCATCTGCAAATATATAGATAGGTCGACGACATTCTAAACACCTTTGAGGTACAAATAATTAGGATACCGCCAACTATGGAATGTGTCACACACTGACACGCATAACCAGGAGGATGAAAGACAGAAAGAACACAGTACTGGAACAGTAGAACCGCGAACAATGGGACGGTAGTAAGGACATGTAGTCACCGCTGTCGGTGGTGCGGTCCACGTAGGTACCGTGTACAACTGTGGTTGTGAGTGATGTAGCCTGTGTATGTGTGTGTTGAGGGTGCCATGTGTGCTCCCGTGTGACTAAAGTGTGTGTGTGCGTCCGCATAGTGTGTCTGTAGGTGGCAACTCGGAGGTAGATGATTACAGTAGGTGCAGGTATATCTATCCGTAGGCATGCGGTAAACACCTGTCCCACATTGGGAGGGACAGCCCCCCCTGGGCAGGTGTGTCCTGACATGAAACATTAGAAACGGCAACTGTCTGTGAGTGTAGGACATTAGTATGTCCCACATAATATGCAATAGTTGCAGGAAATACTCATGCCTGGATGCAAGAAATGGAAATGTTACATGCAAACCGATAAGTAGTGAAGGACCAAGAACAATAGGTATGTAATGAGGATAAAAGTATGTGCTATCCTGTGTACTGACTGTGACCATATGTCAGCCTGTAAACACCACTGTGTGACCCACAAGTGTCCAACTATGGCCATATGAAAAGGTGGAAAGTCATGTGACTGAGGGTCTGACACTGACACCACTGCAATGACTGCAAATATCTGGGACAGACATACATGGGATAGCGTTCATTTACAAATATCCCTGCACATATCGCCGTACATCTGGAGGTATAGAAGTATCAACCGCACCTGCATGCCATATAGAAACCAATTAACAATGGTCCAAAGTAAATTCCCGTAATAGAAGTCTATTAAATGATAGCACTGTAATTAGAGAAGGGGCCCACACACATATATATGGACTACGTAGAAATGCAAGTCCCACAAAACCATATATGCTACGTACACCCGCATACATCCCCCACACTGTAAACAATAGCAATACAGACTGTAACCACAGCCCAAACATCTAGTTAGTCAATTACATCTGCTGAACCATTGACATACCTTGTGAGAGACATTTAAAGGCGCCATGCAAAATTGTATCCGTCGTATAACAGAACAAACGGTGATGTTACAGGTGCTTGCAATAGTCATTTATCAGACGGGTGGGATGACAGGTACAGTCACAGATAGAACCACATACTCAAGCCATCACACACAATCCACTTGGCTCTACACAAAGCAGTTGCAATTACACACAACAAAACACAATACAGGCCGTCTCCCTGAAGGCAGGGCAAATGGCCAATGCCCAGGTGCAGAATTCAATTATACCCCACTGCTGCCGCGTAATTGGTGAATGGAGTAGCTGCACAGCTGAAGTGCATGTAATTAGTCACACCGGACCACATGTTGCAGGTATAGACGTATATAAGGATGACTTGCCAGATATGCAAACTGTATGCTCATACTGTATAACAGTTGAAAGAGTGATACAGAAGAGCGAGATAGAGATGAAACACCAGAACGATATCAAGGTATGTATATCACTAACTGTATGTATAGTATGTTCTGTATTACATAATGTCAGTGTATGCATAGCCTGCTTTGCAGTAATAACAGTGTCCGCCATGCATAAAGTGGGGAATGGTATTTATGTAGTGATGGCTCGCTGATCATACTAATGCTTGTAGAAGATGTGCGTCCAGCAGTGGGCCACACGGTAAACAGCACAGACACCACAAAGGATGCAACATGACGGCATTAAACAGAACAATGTCATACGACCCGCCGCCAGTGGCAGAGTATGTCCAATAAGTACGTGCCATAGCAGGAGATAGTATATGTAGATATACTGTAACAGTACGCATGTGTATGGGCATATAACGTCAATGACATGTCTAAGGTGGACCCTCTGTGCAAGTAATGGTTGAATTATGGGATACCATGTAAAACGTGTAATGTATAATACAGTAGATTGATACGTCCGATATGTTACACAGGAGAACAGGCATATGATGAATAACAAAGGTATCATATAGTGATGTGAGTAGTATGTAACTAAGATATGTATAAACAGTTATGATGAAATAACTATGTACTCCACTCTGTGCATTTGCAAAGGACGCAAACATTACTCCCATACTAGAATAACAGAAGAGATGTGACAGACAAACATGAACATGATTGGCGTGTACAATAACAGTATACATATGGCCCATAGTCATGGGACATTGTAATAGCATGACAGCCAATCTAACTGGAAGGGCTATACCAGTAACCATGCACAAAGGACATGTAATAGCTGCACAGGTTCATAGTGGGGTACAATGCAGTCTGGCAAGTCAATGTGTAACAACCACTACAGTGTGCACACCAGTGGCACCTCTCCAGGATAGTGTCCTGTGAACAGAAGAGCCATGTGTAACCTACATCACTGCACAGTACAGCCACTGCAGTGATCCCTGGAGTACGTGTCCACCATCCAGCAAGCGAGGTATCACATGAACACTGCTACTGACTGTCCATGCGTGATGTACATAGGAATCATGTCCCAAAGCATGGTGAGTGTCCGGTCTGGGAATGCAACCCCCAAGCACATGCCACACATAGTCGCGTGTGTGCACATATCCATGAGCATCATGGTCATAGTGGCTATTGTGTATGTCGTGTATGCGGAGTATATCCATAAACATATTTGCAGACATGGGCCCTGTCTTTGCAGCAGACGTCACCCCTGAGTATGTAGTCTGCAAATGTGTATAGATGTGGTGTCTGTACATAATCCGCATACATTAACAGTTGTAGCTCAATAAACGTCATGGCGTTTTAATGTTGGGTTACGTAAAGCTCTTGTGTAAGGTACACCCTACGCGGGGTGTTGTACCCATGGATGTGTGTATACGTCTGGTGTTCAGAGGTACAATGGGTGCCTATGTACCAGTTATACACCCAGTACAGACATGTGTGAACACATAGAAGGATATCCACACCACAGTGGCAATGTGGTAATCACAAGAGTGTGTGCGACATACATGTGTCTTACAGACATGTACAATGCAACATGTATGTAGAGGACTAACACCTATGTGATAACCAGTGGGGGGATGGTGTACTGCAAAGGTGATGTTCACACCAAGTGTCATGCAGGTAGAGGCCATGATGTTCATATCGGTATCTGTCACAGTGACACCCGTATGGATGGGGTCTGTATCAGCTGGTGGAGCAACAACAGCGCTGGGTATGCAGTGGTCTGTAAAGCTAGGCAGGGAAGTCCCCTCAGTGGTAGCTTGTACCTCAGGGAAGCATATACCGAACATGAGGGCCCCATGACTGAGGACTGTGGTAAGCCAAGTGTAACTGGATTGCAGTATATGATATGGTATGCCACCCTCAGTGTGTGTGTCCCATCCATTAGCCACATTGCATAACATCCGGAGACATATGCTATGATGTGCAGGTGGATCTGTATGTAGTCAATACCAGAATGGAGAACGGTGCTGAATGGCAGTGAGAGGACAATGCAGGCTGTGTGGACACCCGTGTCATCATCAACTACTCTGTTGACTGTAGGAAAGGGGTTCAACAGGTGTAGGAGGCATGCTGTGGCCCCAACAAGACCAACCCAGCTGGCATCAAAGGACTGGAGCACAACAAAGACTCAACGAATGATGTCCATGATGATGTGCCCTATAGCCATGCATAAAAGTCCAATGAGGTGTGTAGGGCAATAGTCCCAGTCATGCAGTGTGGCGCCAACTGTGAGGAGTGTCACTGTCGCTGTGTGCCAGTCAGGGGCCACAATGTCTGGTACAAGGCTATTACTGAATATGGTGTCCCAGTGGGAAGACATGTTGTTCAGAGTTCTGTGGACATCACAGCCTGGGATATTGCAGGGTGACAAGGGGCCTGTGTCCTAGGACATATAGAGTGCAGGTCAGTACTGTGTAGGTGTGACTGCAGGTACACCGCAATGTACCTGCAAGGAATGTGGCCCTGCAGGGAGTGAGAGGGTGTAATGTTAGCAATGAAGCCATCAGACAGCATGTTGCCAACATCACATGTTACTGTCATGTTTCAGAGTGACAGTTGTATGTGTGAGCAGATGTGGGTATTGCATACGACTACCAACATACCACCATAATGCCTTGTGGTACATCTCAGAATGTGTCGCAGTAATGTGTACGTAGCTAGTTATGGTGTATGTGATGTGGAATCCTGTGGCCCTACTGAGGCTGACCAGTGAGTCACCCCACCCATGGGAATGTACACCACTGTGTAACAGCCCCCACCTGTTGTTGTAAAGTATGTCCCTGGGACTACACCCCCAGAGTGTTGTCTGTATTCTGGTGTGTACCAGCATGGCTCTGTGTGGAATAGCATGAACCACATTGTTGTGTGTGTGCTATTGAAGTGCACTGGGGTATGTCTCAGCATTTGCATGTGCATTGTCCACCTGCACGTGTGTCATGACAACAACTACCGCTGTCATACGACATCTGTAGTTGGTGTTGTAGTACTCATCTACTGTGTATGCTGTAAAGTGTGTGATGCCAGTATGTGGCTAACAAGGGTGGGTAGCAGATGTTCGGATTCCACCAATGGGGGATAACCGCAGGTGTGGAACAGCAGTCACATGTTGGTAGTGTCCATGTCAAGGATACTGTTGGTCTTGGAGGTGGTGTATGGGTTGAACCAGCTGAGCGGAGGTTATGACTCACGCACAGTGTACGCCTAATGTGTCAGTACATGTGCGGCCATCACAGTTAAGTGTGGGTTACTGTCAGTCTCACATTAGTAGCAGCAGTAGTTCTGGACACAGTTATATGCACGTGGAGCACCTGTGATGCATTGTGCGAAGTAACCAGCCAGGATGTGTGTACAACATAGTGGAATATGGGGACACCTCAGCTGTGGGTACTGTCTGTCTATACCCAATCATTGCAGGTGTGTTCCGCAGAGCCAAGAGGCAGGCCCCAGTCACTGCAGAGATATTGCAGTGGTGCAGTATCAGGTATGCCTTGCCTGCATGCGTCACAGAGGATGATGTCAAGCATTGTGTGACATGACCACATGCTTCACTAGCCAGTTCCCATTCTGGTGGTGACTGTTATTGGGCAGTGTGCAAGACAGGCAGTATAAAAGCAGCAAGAGTCCAACATGTGATCCGTACTCCCAGGACTGACAGGTACAGGTCAACTGTGCCACAGCATCATGTTGTTTGGCCGGGTCTGTCAAAGTGGATGTATACTAGATGCCTGTGGAATGATAGCAGAAGCATGGACAACTGTTGGGAGTGACACAGTCATTCGTAGTACAGTGGTAACAGGTCCTAATGACCACAAAATGCTTCCCATGGCATGGACCACACCATCAGGGCGACAACACTGGTAGGCTATTGCATGTCCCTGCACATGTAGTCTGTGCCCTGAGGGACAACTTCAGTCACACAAACATGGAAGGGGAGTCACATCATACCTGCTGACTTGTGGCATGTGTGCATAGGTTATGTTGCAGAACCAGTTACTGGACAGCAGGATGTAAGTGACTATCACCTTGTGTAGCCTTCTGAGTGGAACAGCAGTGTGTCTGCCGACAATCACCTAAGACAGGTGTGTTGTGTATGTTATGACACCTTATTGGCTGTATGTGATGGGCACAAGTGTCTGTGGGCTATAGGTTGGTGTGGTTGTGTTTGGCGATGTGGGCTGTTGTCAGTGCCCACATAGAGTATGGTGGGGTACTGTACAAGGTGTCTCCGTATGTGTGGCCTGTGGTGAGGATCATGTGGGACCATGTGATGTGTGGGGTGCGTTGCCAATGTTGCACAACCCCACATGACTCTCAGGTGCATTCAGGGTTGGTGACAGTATAACCCCCAGCAGGGCTGCATATGTGCATCCCCCACAGGCTGTACTGTTGTATCTTGGGAGGTGTGCATTGACTGTGGACATGAGAATAGCTCTATTGCCACATGTACAACATAGTCATCATAGTGACAGGCAATAGCACTGGTACGTGCCAGTTGGACATGCCTGCATATAAGTGGTACGTGGCAGGTGGACAGGCCATAGAAACCACCATGTCTCACAAGGTATGTGAATGATGTGTGTACGACAGCTGTTGTACAGTTATCAAGCTGGAAATGTATGGACAGACAGTGTACCTGTGAGGACTGGTGTGAAATGGGTGCTAAACTAAGCAGTAGCTCATAATGTGCCAAGAAGCTCTGAACAAGTGCTGAGCATGTCCGTACATTACAGATAGGGTGTTGTATACTATCAACCCACAAGTGTTGACAACAGTCATGATTGGTGGCACAGCATCAGAACACTGCCGGGTATGGTCTGCAGGTCCATGAACCATTATCAATGTAGATGTTAGCAGCACAGATGTACAAGACAGTATGGATGTTTGGCTACAGATGTCTGTGTATGTCACAGGAGTGTTCTACTAGTGGCCTGTTGACAGACTCACAACTACCAAAGGTGCTACAGGGACATGTACATATCACACGGTGTCAGCTAGAGTAAACCAGGGTTAATGTGTTGTACCCCACCCGCATTGCAGCCCATACCACACAGACAAATGTCAGCCATCTGTGTATGTGATGATGTGAATGGCCATGACCTATGGGCAATTGTTGTCACAGTGTTGTGAACAACATGCAGAATGGGCTGTGTGTGTGATGTGTGTGACATATGTGCACATTCCGGTGGATGATATCAGCAAAGACACCACTAGGGGAATACCCGCATACCCATTAAGAAACACCTAGGCAGTGGTCAACAGTATGGACACTGTGTTAGGGATGGTGCAGTGTAGTACACCTCCCTGAGCTGGAGACATCTCCCTGGCCCTTTAGGTAGTCATCCGATATATCCATGACATGACAGCGGGGTATCCATGAGCACGGAGATCATTGGACAGGCATACACAGCAACCGTGTGACCAATATTGGAATACACATCACCCTCCAGGGGTAGGGCCCATGCGTGGATGGCAGATACCAGCCTCCACAATACTCACCTCCAGTATGCAGCATGCTATCCACCTTGCATACAGACATATACCACACTATGCTGTTAGACATGCTACATGTCCATAGCCTGATCTGAAAGACATACGTCATGGACAACCACCATCCTACGACTAGGATGGCCACATGCTGGACAGATCCCTGTGCCATACCTGTGACACACTCCCACCATACCATGCAGCCCTGTCCACATAACTGCACATATCATCCCTGCCATACATGGTGTGATGGCCGTATGGTAGATGTAGTATCATCTATCTGGAACAGTAATGTGTCACTGATGCCCCTCGTGGTGGCATAATGGGTGTCAGATACAGCCAGGAAACCCAGCCCGTACATGCCATAGCCAATAACCTTACCTATGAATGATGTCCGACCAGCCATTGTCCCATGTCTATCACATGTGCAACACAGGTGATCCGTGGCAGGATGTTGAACAGCTGTGCAGTGTAGATGTCTATGGAAAAAACAGATGCATGTACAGGTTTCCATGCGTACTTGGTGCATTATCACTGCCCAAGTCCAGTACGGCTGTGTCTGTGTTGATATGTGACATATCCACAGCATCTAGGTCAACAGCATTACCGTGGATACATCAGGCATGGGTAGATAGGTAAGAACACCAGTGCATGCAAACAGACATGTCCACATGGAGACTGATGTCACATGCAGTAGGAACACTAATGAGGTGACACAAATATATGGGGAGGATATCCAATGCATACTGGGTGTTACATGTGTGGGACATATACATGCCAGTCATGTTAGTGTCATGTTGATTTGCAAAGCAAACTGTGCGAATGTACTAGAATGTATGTGCAGCAGTATCACTGTACATGTCTGTAAATGTGACCTGTCACCTTCATCATGTCTTACAGATAATGCCGCATACACGCCTACCAGCATATAGCCGACAGGAGGATGATGTCGTAATACCGTACCTTCATGAGAACTATGAGGTGTTATTTAGCCACGTGCCACAGCATGCACAGCAGCAGGAGGACCTGTGGCAAGATCTTCGCAGGAGGGTCAACGAAGTGGGTGGCCACAACCGCACCTACCAGCAGGTGCACAGACACTACACGGACCTCATATGTCATGCAATGCAGCGTGCTACTGCAATCACCAGGGAACAAGGTGGTACGGGTAGTGGGCCACCAACCCAGCTTCCACTCACACACACAGAGGAGCTACTGGCCAGTCTGGGAACACCTTCGGAACAGCCCCCACAAACAGTAGCTGCCATCGTGAAGGTGGGTGTCTCCCAACCAATGAGCCTGGAGTTGCCTGGTAAGTCAGTACTGAACATATGGCCAGTATATCCCACGTACGTGCGTGTGTCAGTGTACATCATGTAATGTAACAACATATGCAAGGTATGTGGACACACATGCTTTATGCTACCCTGTGTGTGCACCATACCTCTGAACTGTACGAGTATTTGCAGGATGTCCAGATGTCTGCCTCATATTGTCAGTGTGTTCCCCTTAATATCTGTCCCTTTCTGGCAAATAGCTGAGGAATGGAGTCCTTAAATGATGACATACAGTTGTGTTTACGACTGCACATTCTGTTGCAAATCCATGTGCAAGCAAACTTATTGGTCTATGAAATATCCAAGTTAGTAAAAGCAATATGTCACAGTTGTCCCTATATGTCCCCCATCATAGTAGGCTTTGTCCACATTTATTGTTATAAGAGGTTGAGAGGTATGGTATGTACACATGTGCTGACTATATGCTATTGTACAGGCGAATGTGTTAACCTGTACTGTGCACCCTGTGGCTGTCATACAATCATAAATAATGTCCATACTGCTGTGTCACCCTATACAGGCACCTCTGGCGTGCCGCATAGACAAGAGTCCATTGCAGGTGAGTCTATCATCAGTATCAGGCATGTCAAAGCATAGATCTATTCGCCATGTGGCCAGTTAATACATGGATATACAGGTCGCATCACCCATCATCCACTCAGGCCACCCATGTGCAATATATACAACTGAAATGATACACAGGCATGAAACTACAGTATTTGTCATTGCTACATGTGTGTCCAGCTGTGCATACAACGGTGGAGGTGTTCTACAATGGAGGCATATGTACTATACAGTGGAACAACATGTGTGGTACACAAACCAGTACTGCACAGTGATCAGTGATATGGGCAGACCACAGGCATCACCATTGTGTTATATGCCACTGCAATGGTTTCACACATTGTGATGTTCCATCCAACATGTCTGAGACGTAGCGTTTTGGTTGCAATATTGTCACAATTTCCCATAACCCATACCCCACATACCACACATACACCTGCTGTCTGCATAGCCCTGTGGACGGTGACATAACCAACATCTATGGGTGTATGTCATATGGGACAACACAGACATGTGTGATAGATGGCCATCACATACATGACTAACACATGTGCACACATGGCCATGGGGGATGGCCAGAGACATGTAGCCACACAGAAGACGGGATGTGGATACACCCTGTCCCACTTTGTCCACACATGGTCCAAGTACAGCCATACTAGACCAATTGTACAGGTGATGTGGTACGCTGAACATCATAAATGCATGTGCACAGCTAGTGGAGGTGCAAGTGACATGTACCTCATAAGATGTGTTGAACATGATGTCTGTGTCAGAGCATGATGGTAGTCACCTTCACAGATTCCACTGACAGTGACACCAGGCCACAGAAACTGTACTTTTTCCACCTGTCGTAGGACATCACTGTTA
Source organism: Protopterus annectens (assembly GCF_019279795.1). NCBI lineage: Eukaryota > Metazoa > Chordata > Ceratodontiformes > Protopteridae > Protopterus > Protopterus annectens. The sequence continues at coordinate 614,249,408 of NC_056734.1, read as the reverse complement.
GCTGTGCACTATGTGTGCGTGGTACATCAATGTCATGTGTGAAATGGTGACGTGATAAGTCCGCTATGTGTGGACATGGTTGCCAGGCAGCTAACACTCTGTAGTCATCGTGCAGGGGTGTCATCTGTATGTCCTCCAGTGATCTGTCACATGACAAAGCATGGTTGGGTGTGTATATACCTCAGCATTGTAGGTCACAATCCACAGGTATGTCATGGGTATGCATGCAGTTCTGGATATGCAATGTGTACATAACATGCACTGTTTAGCAATATAGACACCTCATGATGCCATGCAATTGCACAGTGTCTGTACATCACACTGTACAGCAATGTAGATGGCCCAGTCCCCTACCATGCCCATGCACATTTTCTCAACATGCATTCTACCTGTAGGGCATATGGACAACACCGCAATGTGATACCCAGTACGATGCTGTACATGTGTCACGACACCATTATGTCAGGCATGCATGCATGTTAATGAACATTTCAGCAGAGTACATGTCAAGGTCATGTCAGCCATGTGTACTGTTATCCTGTTCTGGTCCACATGGTGTATCATGGGGATGCATGCATACTACCATGATCATGTGAATTGCATGGATAATGATATGACACCTGCCTGCTGTAGTGTGCATTCCAGGGGGTATGCTTACAAACATTATTGATGTCTGAGCTGCATGCTGTCAGCTGTATCACAAGCATGCTGCATGCCATCTGTCATCTCACATGCATGGTGTGTCAGTGTGTGTGTCGGTGTGTCAGTATGTGTGTCAGTGTGTGTCAGTGTGTCAGTCTGTCTCAGTGTGTGCATGTCAGTGTGTCAGTGTGTGTGTGTCAGTGTGTCAGTGTGTGTGTGTGTCAGTGTGTCAGTGTGTTTGTGTCAGTGTGTGTGTGTCTATTGTAAGGTAGAGTATTTCTTTGCATTCACAGGTGATGCAGGTGTGTTACCCTCCTGTGGTCCATCTGATAGTGTCCCCACAGATGCTAGCAGTGATGAACATATGCACGAGGTACAGGCAGGGATGTCAGGGGTGGAATCTGTGCCAACGGTTGCCATCCCAGCTATGTCCCCCTCTTCCCCGCACACAGTTCAGCTGCCAACACATATCGCATCTACAGTGGCCATAGAGGAAGGACAGTCAGCGTTTGTTAGCATTGAACTGGAACGTGTGGTGGCTACAGAAGGTGTGTCTCCACACCATGGTGGCAGTATACTGACTGCAGATGTGCCACACAGGCATGTGGCTGGTGCTGCTCGTAGGAGGACCTCTGGCAGACATGCACCTGCAGGACATAGTGCAGCAGCTAGAATCACCAGACACATGTTCCAGACTGTAATGGCAGCACAGGCATGTGCCGAACGGCAGAACAGAGAAGGGCAGAGGCTGCAGAGGGCTGCTATCAGTACCCTAAACAACAACCTCCAGGCATTGGCAGGTGCTCAACAGCAGCTTGCTGATATTCTGGACAGGCAATTGGGTGACATGGTCAGAATCCTCGACCATGGCATGGCAATCTGTAAGCATGAGCTGTCTGTGCTGGAACATCTGGTAGGGGTGAGGCATAGGACACATGGATGTAGGCCAGCTACACCACCTAGTGCAGGTCAACATGAGCGTGCCACCTCACATGGCCACTCTCATAGTGCCGGTAGCAGTAGCAGTGCAGCTGGTGCTGTGATGTCCACACCAGGTCACAGCAGGCCACGTGGATGTGGCCCTGGGCATTCCCAGCAGGGACACGGTTCCAGTGGCCATGTGTTGTCAGACAGTAGCCATTCTGTACCTCAGCCTGATAGTGCCTGTGCAACCCCTGGCAGGCACAGGACATGTGGCCGTGTCCAGTCACAGTGAGCTGTACAACCTGGTCTGTACAATCTGGAGCTGTCCATAATACCCTTGTGTAGGCCTCACAAATGACAGAACTGTGTGCACACATACATGCTCACAGCAAACACAACTGTAGGGCTCCACAACACCCACATGCATACAGAACAGACATGTCCATTCAAATCACTGGCCCTTACCCGCACACATAATGTCATCCATTGGAGCAGCCTATGCCCCTGGCAAACAGTATCACCCTGCGCATATGATGAAGCCTGTGCCGCATCCCTGTCATCCACACCATTGGTGCAGGGATATGCTCATATGGTCTGATGCACAGGGTGAACAGAATAGTGAGAGGTATTTCTAACATTACTTGTGTATGCATATTGCAGGATGTGTATGTTGTATTGGTCGTGTGTGAATACTGAGATGTGAGAGGTGTATATAACATTACTTGTGTATGCATATTGAGGGATGTATATGTTGCATTGGACGTGTGTGAATACTGAGAGATGTGTAATTGACATCAGTGGTGTACTGTCAACATGCACCAGTCATACCATGGAGTCCAGGTGCAGCATGCATTGTGATATGTTCACAGTATGTGTCTCGGTTACAACAGTAACAGCATGTTGGTAATGCCCTGGTTCCCTCCTATGGTGTACTGGCATGTGCCTACAGGTAGCAGTGTTTGCAGTTCCCCATATGTAACTGTGGAGTATTCACAGGCACGTATGGCAATATCAGCATGCTAAATGTACCCTCAACCTGACTGTTGGACAGTCAAACATGACACAGATGTCCGCACATATACTGCACCTGAAGCATGTGGTCAGTTGAACAGGCTACAGCGGACAGAGATGTGACATACATACCAGGAAACATTACAGGTATGTTGACATGGTGCAGGGGCTGTACACAGCGGTCAGGCCAATGATGACGTTAGAGGCCACCTGATAGCATGAAGCCACACTGTGTAGCAGTAATACCCTGTCACAGTACAGGAGCATGGCCACATTCACGGGGACTACAGCACTATAACACACCCCATAGTGTTCATGTGTGGACCCTTGCCTGTGTGGTCATCACCCTCGCAGTACTTTGCACCCACACGGCGTGCCACAGAGAAGGGACATGCACAGGTAGCCAGTATGGCTGGGACCGATGGCATCAACAGGGTAGTAGACTGCATCACCATGAGGGGTTAGTGATCCTGTTTCCACAGTATGGTAGCATACACCATCACACCAAGCACCAGACAGCCATACATACATACATATACACACACACTGTGGTGACCAGATATGTGTGTACGGATAGCCGATGTGTGTGATGCACCACACCTGCCGACCTCATGCTTTCCACACTGCAGTATGTACAGATCTCTACAATGGTGTACAGGGATGTGTTACATCTGGGACGTAGTCCCCACCATATGTGGCATGTGTGGTCACACAAGAGGATACACATGGCAGTGCTGGGAATGATACACCTACCATATGATGATCCGTTTGATAGACATGCAGCGGTACTGTCCGCAGTATGTGTACCAATGCTATGTCTGGCAATTGTGTGGCTATGTGCACATGGGAGGATGTCAGTGATACAAGTGTCATGTGACATACAGTTGGTTACACCTGACCGCTGTGTATGCGTTAAGTCATCACCATCAAGTAACAGTGACATAGCATACTGTTTGCAAATGGCATGGTAGGGTGGCGTGTGACACACTTGTGAGCCATCCCCGGCACACATACATCTACACAGGTGGATGACCACTTTATGTACACAGATCCCTCCATACGTGATGTACAACCAACTGTACTGTCTGTATGTCACCATATACAGGTGTCAATGATGGGGCTTCATTGCGACTGCATGTTGTAGTTAGGCACAGCTGTGTTACGGACATCGGCCACTGCACATGCATGGTTGCAGCATGCACAGTACAGATTGTACATGTGTCTCCTGTAGCCATGTTTGTATGCATTGCTATTGGTGGACATGTGTGTTGACATACATGACACATGGACTGTGGTATGATATCACGGGTGTCATGGGCGACTACTACAGGGGAATGTGTCCTCCGTCAACATTGCTACCTCCTCTACTGTGAGCATTCAACAGACATGGACCCACCTTCCATTTGCATGCGTATGATTGCTTAGGCCACTGTTCTGCACGGTGGACAGCAAAGGCTTAGCTATGTACATATGTGTTGTGTTTGTGGTCCATGCACACATCCACTACAATCACATGTTTGACATATCCAAACATGTGTGTTCGTTGGTGTACAGCAACACTCATCTGTCACAGCTGTGTAAGACCCGGGTCCCCTGGTATGTCTTGAGCTGACCTGGTCATGTATAGTGGTATACTTGCAATGCATAACACCTGTTGGAACCCTGTCAGTACATGTGTACCCTGCACAGTTGCTGTAGACCTCTGCACAGTCCACTGGTCATGTGTCACACGGTGTTGTGGTAATGTATGGCTGTGTACTGCTGCAGCAACGACATGGTGATGTCTCGAGGGCTACAGTGTAGACTGTGGTATGTACGTCTGGGATCTGCACCTGTGACAGCTGTGATGGCAGCTGAGTGTGTACTGATCACTGCATGTGTGTGACCGCTCTGTGCTTGGGGACATTTATACCTTACTGTGCCCTTCCATGTCTAGACTCTGTCTGCATGCAAGACGGCCCTTTGCAACTGCTACGTGTGTGAGCATGCCCAGTACGCTGTTGTGTAGATGGACACACATGACAGTCCCAACTGAGCCCTTGCGAGTTCAGGCACCATCCGCATGCAAGACGGCCCTTTGCAACTGCTAAGTGTGTGAGCATGCCCAGTATGCTGCTGTGTAGATGGACACAAATGACAGTCCCAACTGAGCCCTTGCGAGTTGAGACTCTGTCCGCATGCAAGATGGCCCTTTGCAACTGCTAAGTGTGTGAGCATGCCCAGTACGCTGTTGTGTAGATGGACACACATGAGAGTCCTAACTGAGCCCTTGCGAGTTGAGACTCCGTCTGCATGCAAGACGGCCCTTTGCAACTGCTAAGTGTGTGAGCATGCCCAGTGCACCGTTGTGTAGATCGACACACAGTACAGTCCGAACAGACATGTATTACTAAGTGTGTGGCCATGCCCAGTGACACCTTGTGTTGCTGATGTCCCTCTGTGCATGGCCGTTGACATCCTGTATAGCCGTAGTGGTCATCCAGGCAACAGATGTCCATTTTCAATGTCACGATGGATGCCTAATGAGTACACACTGGTCGACTATCTTGAAGGGTGTACTGTCTGTGGGGCGTCCCATGACTATGTCATGTTGTCATGATGCACCATAAATCTTACGTTGCCACGATCACACCACTGCTGTGTGTTTGTCTACGTGTACCGTGGGACAGTAATATGTCTGTATGCTTTCAGACTGATCACTCTCTATACAATCCCTGTCGGCGTCCTTGTCAGTGCGGATGATGACACATGCCTAGAAGTATGCCTCTGGGACGGCTGTGCTTAGTAATCTCGGTAGCGCATTCTGTAAATGCATCATGCTGTAGTGTGTTAGGGTAGTTAGGTGTATGTTCAACTCCCAGCCCTGCCAAGTGTGTGTGTGTGTGTGTGTGTGTGTGTGTGTGTGTGTGTGTGTGTGTGTTTGCGTGCATGCTCCCATCCGCCTGGGGACTCAGTCTTGCTTTTAGACACCTCACACCACAGCAGTTTCCTACCGATGTCTTTGCCTTTGCGGATGATGACACACACCTAGATGTCTGCCTCAGGGACTGCTGTGATTAGTAATCTCGGTAGCGCATTCTGTAAATGCATCATGCTGTAGTGTGTTAGGGTAGTTAGGTGTATGTTCAACTCCCAGCCCTGCCAAGTGTGTGTGTGTGTGTGTGTGTGTGTGTGTGTGTGTGTGTGTGTGTGTGTGTGTTTCCAGCTGCATGACAACAGTACATTGCTTTTACAGTATTCACTCTCCATAACATCCGTGCGGCGTCTTTGCCTTTGATGCTGATGTCTGCAGGCTAGACGTGCACCAGTGTGAATCATGTGATCCACTGATCACAGTAGCGTGTTCTGTAACTGCGTAGTGCTGTCGTGTGGTACAGTGCTTGCATTTGTTTTCTGCTCCCAACCCTGCCATGTGTGTGTGTGTGTGTGTGTGTGTGTGTGTGTGTGTGTGTGTGTGTGTGTGTGTATCTATCTACATATATATATATATATATATATATATATATATGTATGTATATAGCTATATAGATATATATATATATATATATATATATATATATATATATATATATATATATATATATATATATACATATATATATATATATATATATATATATATATATATATATATAATGTATATTGTATATAGATATGTATGCTGGGATTATCACTCTTGAATGTGCTGCATTATATGTACATCTGCTATGGCTCTGTGATAGTGCACATACTGTGTGCTGTAGTGATCGTGGGTTATACATGTGTAGTGACCGGTTATTGTGTTGCTGGGTATTACACGGACATTGGAAACAATGTTAGTACAGCACCTTTGAATGGTCATATGCAGATCTCAGCAACAGTCAGCAGAGGTTATTACACTGGAGTGTGTGTATGGCTCATATCCGTCTGTAGTAACACACAATTCTATGCACCTCAGGTTAACATTAAAGACTCACGTTTATCCACAGGTTGTGGTACAGATCCCGGGACTGTATGTGTAGACATTGACAGGTGCAGGACTGGGTTGTGTTGGATGCATGGAGGGGTGTCCATGGCCAGTAATGGGGATCTCTACAGCCTGGCAGGTACGGTCTGTGACTGTCCCACAACTTCCTGTATATGGCTGACACATGCTGTACCTGTGTATATGCAGACACACACAATAACCACAAACAGCTACTGCTATCACATACACACACCCATTGCACCACCATCGGGCCATGCAATAACCGTTGTCCCTCACACACACACCTACGTGTACATTGGATGGCTCAATGACAGCTCTGGAAATGTTAACACTACACCCTGTGCATATGATGTCACCTGTGCCACCACCTGTGATGTGTAACGTTGATGCAGGATCTGACTAACCTGGTGCTGCTGCACATGGTGGCTTTATTCCACTGTATTGATGTTAGCATGCTGTTAACACACAGTGTGTTACTTCGAGGTGTATATCAGCAGGCATGATGCATTGCAGCTATGACCATCACTGTAGCATAGTTTACAGCACTGTTACTTCTGATGATGTATTCTCCATCCATGTGCCATTTCACTGATGTGTGTAGTATTGGCAGCATGTGTGTCTGTGTGTGCAGTACGTGTGTGATGTGTGTAGTACACATGTATACATGCTTACAAATGCATACAGGACATTACACGGGCTTCACAATTTGTACACTAGCTTACTCGTTCTTCTACACTCCACACGTGCACATGGGCTAACATGCACGCACACATGCTTAATCGGGCTTACTGGCGCGCACGGGCACAGACATACTGTGGGCAGGTTTGCAGGTCACATTGGTGGTATCCATGGCGTACACCATCAGTCTCCTGACATTCCCTAGGATAGCTCATGACATGCCTCTTCCACTGAGTACTGACGGCACACATGTGACACTGCTCCGGTGAGGTTACAGTGTTTTATACAAACACACTCATGTTGTCACCTATCTTCTACTCTAATAGTCCGCTTAACCTACACTACACTGTAGAGGCTTGGCCCATATGGCATGACATGTTGTGATTCACTATCCTCAGCCTCACTTGCCTCACATTGCCTACAAATGCTTCGTTACATCTCTGACAGAGTGCTTCCACACATAAGAACCAGTACGCAGTAGCCATGTTGTCTCCAGCTTGCCATTCATCTGCATGGCGTACTAACATCTAACTAAACCTACATTTTGTATGTATATTATACATATGTCTTGCTTCGAAGTGCAGCACGTTCTCGTGACGCTGCGCTATGCTTCCACACCAGGGATCGGGGGAGGACAACTACTGGTTTATTGATATCCAATGGACAAAGATACCACTGGCCTTGGACTTGGACATTGGCATGCTTCTTCGACTGTATTTATACTGTATTTGCAGCTGTCATTGCTCCATTTAGCAACATGCAAAATGTTAGTCGCATAACATCCGGGTACATTTCTGCACATAACTCTGCTCTTGCAAGGACAGCTTACTGTTTCATGTATCACGTAATTACATCATTTGTGTAGCTTACACATACAAATGGGGTATGTTGCAAATCCCAACATTGTCCGTGCAATGTTCGTATTACAGGCGGCCTTGCATGCCCCTATGGGTGTTTGCTGAATAGCCTGGGGGTCATCTTTCCTTGCTGTACTCTCACTCAATCCATACACGCTGGAGGCTTCGTGTATCATGGCCTAGGCTTTGCTGTGTGCTATGTCTAGTTGTGGTGTATGCATGGCTGTGGGTATGTCCCACTGTCATCATTGGTAAAGGTGACGCCCTATAGTTACTTCATGTAGACTGCTGTATCATTTGACATGTCAGCACATACCTGCGGCCAATACTGAACTTCCTACTGCAGCTTTGTTCATACCTTCTGAGTTATCTTGCGGTTGATAATGCTGTTTCCTCAGACACGTATCTGTTTCTGATCATACCTATCAACCTCCTAGAGCAAAACATCTGTACAAAGCCTAACATGATGGGGGGACAAATAGGGGAAGATTATACATATTGCTCTTACAAACATAGATAGTTGACAGTATTATCGGTTTTGCATTAGTATGACCTTTCTGAGGGATTTGGGGTCTTAAACTCATATGTTTATCATTATTTAATGACATCAGTTCTCAGGTATTTGTCAGACAGGTACAGATTGTAAAAGGAACACACCACACATATTAGGCATACATCTGCACATTTGTACAGTTGTGAGGTATGTTTCTGATACTGGAAATCAATTTTCTTACACCAATACACACAATACATGGCACCATCACAGGCCAGTTGCCATTACATTCCTATTGCAGGATACACCCACCCAGAGGGTTATATTCCTCACACAGGCCAACAGGTGCTTATCCACACTAATTATTCTATCATGTACCTTATGTGTACGCCGATATTTGCGCTTTCTGTCAGTGGCAGAGCTCACGTACGGGTATGGGGGACTGGACACTGTATCGGTGACACTGCATGACACCCTGAGGGACACATGTCTTTTGAGTCTATTAACCTTCCACATTGACTTTCCAGGGCATACGTTGTCATTCACATTTGTGGAAATACATGCTTTTGACTTGTACATGTTTTTTCATTTGTCCTGACGTCTTTCTTCTCACCTGTCCACCTAGTATCACTAGTTCTATGCATTTAATTAGGATGGGTTACCTTCATACCTCTCACCTGTACACATTATGGGTATACGCTCCAAGGTTTGACCTATGAGTCTGTTACATTTGTCATGATAATGTGCCTTTCTGGTAGATCGCTGGCAAGGCATGACAGACTGTGCAGTTAGGTAATCATGACTGACATTTCTATTTCATGATTACTAACTCTCATAACATTCATATTCCTGACTACGTAATTATTCTATCAACATTCTGACTTTGTCTGGGGTATATTTAATATAGTCCCTATTTGTCTTTCGTGTACTATGCCTTAGTCCAGCTGTCTTATTCTGACATTTTGGCAGGTATGGTTACCATCTTAGTCGTACGCATGTCCATCCATGATAATCACCTACATGACACTGATATAGGTCCCTATGTCTTCCCCCAATGGTTTACACAATATCCAGTAGATGGGTTGCTCCTTTTTGGAGAATATAGGCGTGTGCTATACCCACATAGGTATATTGATCACTCCCATGGGGCGTACCTAATAGATCTGTGCCAACCAGCACCTTGGCCCATTCCTGCATACCCATGATTCCCATACCTGACACCCCTCCACAGTACCCATTAGACATGTTTAATGTGAGTGATAATAAAGTGTGAGGACACTTCCGAGCACTCCCCACTCTGCGGATATCAGATCGTACGTCATACATTCTATCGACCCATGTGTTATTACCCTTGCACCTGCTACTGTTGCATGTACACCTATATCGTAGTTGCACTTGTGACTTCTTTAGCATCAATGACGGTTCGCGCCGTTACAGGATCAATTTTTGGGGTCCTGCAAAGGACACCTATATTCATGTTTAACGTGTAGAACTTGCAGGCCCTGTCACTCTGGTACTTTCCGGGCAATGGTTTGGAAAGCATCGGTGTATTCTCCTTTCATGCATGTCTGTCTGTCTATCCATAATAACTATACCATGACCTATTTATGTACATGTGTTATATGTACAGGGACATATGTTTGTTGTGTATATATCTATTCATGTATTGTGTGTGTATAGATATATATATGTACATATATACATATGTCTGTACATTCCTCATCTCATAATTTGCTTTGGTTTATGTCTGTGGATATATGTGTATATATATCTCCATATCATACCTTTCAACTGTACAGATTTCCGCTGCATGTACAGCTGTTTGCCTCTTATCTTTGGTCCATTTTTCATAACCTTGTGTCTATCTGGCAAGTTAGTGGCATATCATTAAAGACTGACGTTGGTAAATAATAACAAACATTTCAGGTTACGACTTCATACCCTTCAGAGAATCCATGCTAGTGGCACACCTGTTATTCTATCCACTTTCTATGTTTCTTAGGGCAATATCTGGGGATTGTCCCTATTTGTACCAGTTGTTGTCATAGCTTTGTCCAGTTTCGTACTTTACGGGGTTAACAGGTATGAGCCATGTACATAGAATGTGGGGAAAACACCATTCATTTTCTATTCTGTGAGCGGATTACACATGTGCAGGCGCACTTGCATATCCTTATTGTGGTTACATATGTTTCATAGATAATTGTGCTTACGTGAACTTTCATAATTCTGACCATAACAGTTACATATCTGTATTCCAGTTTATGGACTGCTGCGAAACACATGTTCACCTTTACATATTTAAATGTGTGTAGAGCACAAACGCATTCATTACGCTTTCAAGTTATATGTGCAGTGGTCGTAGGTCAACCAGGACTGCATTCATGTTGGCCGGATGCCGGAACCACTATTCTATTGGTGTTCTCCCTCATTGATATGCATACCCATAGTACTTAGCTACATCAACATATGCCTCACCACTTCACCTACAACACAGGCATCCATTCTCCTGCTGGGAAAAAGGTGGTACTACATATTACACATTCCCTTTTGCCTACTGCTGTGGACTCCGGCTGCATTGGTAATCACTCCGAGGATATGCAGAACACCAAGGCATATAGTCTAGCCACATACAGGTCTTTGATTGTCAGGGTGTTCATGTAGTGATCTGGGTTTAGGCTTGTCCACCTGGTGAAAGGAACTTCCCTGGCCGAGTTCAAATGTCAGATGAAGCATATGAACAGGGATTATCTCCCTATTTTGAGGTTTTAACTGTGCTTATAGACACAGGTGTTTAGGCACCTGTCAGCAGCTTATTCTTTTGGCATTACATATTATGGGTGGAGTTGTTACAGTCCATACTCCACGGTGGGGGGTGTTCCCATTCACATTTGACTATTACCTGTATACAGTCATACGGGGATTATTATTTTGGACATGAAGTGACTACAGGTATGCAGCTGTTCATTACACAAATGTGAAGGGTTGTTACTGTAAATATGTATGGACCATACCTCTCAACCTCTTAGAGCACCAAACCTGCGCAAAACCTACATGATGGGGGGGCCAATTAGGGACACATTTTAACGATTTCTCTTACAATCTTAGAACGTTGATAGAATACTAGGTTTTGCCTTAGCATGACTTTTCTGCAGGTTGGGGAGTCTTAAACTCAAGATATTTCTCATTATTTAGTGATGTCAATCCTCAGCTATTTACCACACTGGTGCAAATTGTTGGAGGCATGCACCAACACTATGGGGCGAACCTGTGGTCATTCTTAGGGTTGCCATCTTTTCAAATGCCCAAAGTAGGACATGTTCTGTAGAGATGTCAGATTTTCCAGGACAAACATACCTACAGCCATGCATAGACTCTCAGGACATTTGCTATGTCTTGATTTTTTTTCACAGGACACAACTGCCTACAGAGGGACTGTTACTCGCAAAGTGGGACAAGTGCTGACCCTAGTCATTCTGCGAATATCCGGACAGTTGAGTGGTATGGCACGGACCTCTGTAATATGCTGTTGTGTTCTGGCACAGCAGTAGCTCAGCATTACAGACTGCAGTCGGAACGTGCTGACAGACAGTTGGGTTTCAGACTTCAAACTCCAGACATTAATGCCAATGTGTAAACTGTTATTCTATCAAATGTCTATGTTTCTAAGAGCTATCTTTACAGATTGTCCCTGTTTTTGGACCTTTGTATCACTTATATTCACGGCTCTGTCCAGATATCTTGCTCACAGAGGTTGACAGGAATGGTCGGTCACGACTGCACACAGTCAGTGTCCCTCACAATTGATCAGGGTTGACCTGTTTACGTCAGTGTCTTCCTCACCCTCATGCCGTTTTCCACTTTGCAAATGTGTGCATTATATTCTCCCTCCTATTCTTGTCTGGACACGTGCGTCATGGGAAGGTATTTTATCCTGGGTGGTAGGTAATGCATGCCCACTTAGGGCTGGACAGTGTCATGGACCTCCACTGCAGGTTCTGACTTGTGTCCAGATATCTACTGGATTGGACATCATGTTGTCATACCTATTCTACTATTTACACAAGTTGGTCATCCCATGAGGGATATCCCAAAAATTGGACTAGACCAAAACAAGTTAGATAACAAAGATTTTTGTGGCTTCACGAAAACATGCAGGGGGTTTTACATGAAGGGGATACATGGTTTGCAATCCTGACACTGCCTAGGGTGACAGTACCTACTACATATGCGTAGGGGTCACTGTGTGTGGCTGTTTCTGCAACAAACCAGTGGACCAAGTACGGCTGGATTTGGTGGACGTTCTGGTATGGTGGTAGGTTGTGTGTTGTGGAGGGTATGCTGGGTAGGCCATTATGCATCCAGGTGTGTTGCATTTGTTATGGCCAGTTCCATCAGGACCCATCTGTGGGTATCTATACATTTGTCTCGCATATTTCCATATTCATATGTTTGTGGGATTGTGTTCTACACTATGGCCTGTCTGCTTGTCTTGCAGCTGTTTCTACATGTGGTTGTGTTTCTTTCCACTTCACCCGCTGCCCCCTCGTACACCTCCGGTTCACCTTTTCTGCATATGACACAGTATCGCCTTTGAGGAATTTACCATTAAACACCCACCCCTCACACGCAAATTCCTCACACCCCATAGAGCACTACTTTGGTTGTTGGCCCATGACACGGCCAGAGTTACACATTGACTACCCTACATGTGTCGGGTACCTTTATGGTTGTTTGGACTACCCTGCCATGTTTGCTTTCCACATGCTATACCTCATTCACATAGGTACACGCCCATACTTCACTTTCATTACTTGGTTGGTGTATCCAGGTACTACCCGTTCAACTGTGTCACATACACATTCGGATTATACAGCTGCCTTCCGGATTTTGCCAGCCTGTTGTACTCATTGGTAGGATGGCACCTTTTCCTATGTCCAAGCTATTCCTTACACATGTCTGACTGTTGTGGACAATGCCTCCCCACAGTCGACGGTTGTGTTTCCACCTTTTCAATTGGCCACAGTGTGACATAGGGTTACCACCTGTCCCACTTTGCGAGGGACAGTCCCTCTTTGGGCAGTTGTGTCCTGACATGTAAGTGTAAACATGGCAAATGTCCTGAGATTTTAGGACAAAATTATTTCTTATATTTTATGTGATAGTTGCATTTAACAGTTATTCTGTATCTGAAATACCTAAATGTTATGAGAAACAGAATAAGCAACTAAACTGCTACAAGAATATGCTTTTCTGTAGGCAAAACAGTTACGTTCTGTCCTTTGTACTGGCCATGGGTATGTGTCGGCCTGTAAAATCTGATGTCTTACCAAACATGTCCCACTTTGGCCATTTGAAAAGGTGGCAACCCTACTGTGACATTTGTGGTGAACACAGCATATTTTACAGGCTGACACATACCCACGGTCAGTTCGGCAGATAGAACTTACAATTCTTGCCTATATCTAAGCTTATTCTTGTAGCATTTTGGTATCTTATTCTGTTTGTTATGACATTTATGTAGTATACGTTCAGTGAAATATGTTTAATGCAACTATTGCATGACGTCTACGGAAGAATTATGTCCTATATTTGCTCGACTTTTGCCAGTTTTACATGTTTGTGTCAGGACACATCTGCCCACTATGGGACTGTCGCTCGCAAAGTGGGACAGGTGGTAATCTTGGTTGGCGGTATGGATCATACTGTTCCTTTCGGCCAACATGTGTCCGTATTGTTATAGCTGTTTATATGCTCCTTCTGTTTCGCTTACATGCGTATGCTATTTCCTATCACATTTGGTATGTGAAATACGGACATACCTTTTGTATGTGACTATTACATGACTTGTGGGATATGATTCAGACATATGGTTACTACATATATCTACATTTCTCCTCATGTATTTTGTTATGGACACATCTGCATAGCTATGTTCCCTCCCTCAAATTATGGGTCGGCTGGTGACCCTCTCCGTTGGACTGGACGTACCTACTGGCGGTGCGCTAACATATGAAACGTTTCACTTCCACATGGTATAGCTATCAACACTACATTGGACTACGGGCACACGGTTTTCATGTCATTTGTTCAAGGGTAGGGACCCGTTATTCCCTACCATGCATTTGTATTTGATTCTTCATTTTCTGTTCGCAGGGACTATGCTTCATCCGTTTCAGTATCCACGGACACTGATAGGTACGATTACTATTGCTGGCGGAATATAATCTGTCTGTACATTCCTCATCTCATAATTTGCTTTGGTTTATGTCTGTGGATATATGTGTATATATATCTCCGTATCATACCTTTCAACTGTACAGATTTCCGCTGCATGTACAGCTGTTTGCCTCTTATCTTTGGTCCGTTTTTCATAACCTTGTGTCTATCTGGCAAGTTAGTGGCATATCATTAAAGACTGACGTTGGTAAATAATAACAAACATTTCAGGTTACGACTTCATACCCTGCAGAGAATCCATGCTAGTGACACACCTGTTATTCTATCCACTTTCTATGTTTGTTAGGGCAATATCTGGGGATTGTCCCTATTTGTACCAGTTGTTGTCATGGCTTTGTCCGGTTTTGTACTTTACGGGGTTAACAAGTATGAGCCATGTACATAGAATGTGGGGAAAACACCATTCATTTTCTATTCTGTGAGCGGATTACACATGCGCAGGCTCACTTGCATATCCTTATTGTGGGTTACATATGTTTCATAGATAATTGTGTTTACGTGAACTTTCATAATTCTGACCATAACAGTTACATATCTGTATTCCAGTTTATGGACTGCTGCGAAACACACGTTCACCTTTACATATTTAAATGTGTGTAGAGCACAAACGCATTCATTACACTTTCAAGTTATATGTGCAGTGGTCGTAGGTCAACCAGGACTACATTCACGTTGGCCGGATGCCGGAACCACTACTCTATTGGTGTTCTCCCTCATTTATATGCATACCCATAGTACTTAGCTACATCAACATATGCCTCACCACTTCACCTACAACACAGGCATCCATTCTCCTGCTGGGAAAAAGGCGGTACTACATATTACACATTCCCTTTTGCCTACTGCTGTGGACTCCGGCTGCATTGTTAATCACTCCAAGGATATGCAGAACACCAAGGCATATAGTCTAGCCACATACAGGTCTTTGATTGTTAGGGTGTTCATGTAGTGATCTGGGTTTAGGCTTGTCCACCTGGTGAACGGAACTTCCCTGGCCGATTTCAAATGTCAGACGAAGCATATGGACAGGGATTATCTCCCTATTTTGAGGTTTTACCTGTGCTTATAGACACAGGTGTTTGGGCACCTGTCAGCAGCTTATTCTGTTGGCATTGCATATTATGGGTGGAGTTGTTACAGTCCATACTCCACGGTGGGGGGTGTTCCCATTCACATTTGACTATTACCTGTATACAGTCATACGGGGATTATTATTTTGGACATGAAGTGACTACAGGTATGCAGCTGTTCATTACACAAGTGTGAAGGGTTGTTACTGTAAATATGTATGGACCATACCTCTCAACCTCTTAGAGCACCAAACCTGTGCAAAACCTACATGATGGGGAGGCCAATTAGGGACACATTTTAACGATTGCTCTTACAAGCTATGAACGTTGATAGAATACTAGGTTTTGCCTTAGCATGACTTTTCTGCAGGTTGTGGAGTCTTAAACTCAGGATATTTCTCATTATTTAGTGACGTCAATCCTCAGCTATTTACCACACTGGTGCAGATTGTCGGAGGCACACACCAACACTATGGGGCGAACCTGTGGTCATTCTTAGGGTTGCCACCTTTTCAAATGCCCAAAGTGGGACATGTTCTGTAGAGATGTCAGATTTTCCAGGACAAACATACCTACAGCCATGCATAGTACAGAACTTTAACCTTTTTTGTACATATAATAGCTGATTCTAGCAACATTTGAATTGCTTATGCTACTTCACATAACATATAGAAGTTTCATATATAAGATAACTGTTTTATGGGACTATTAAAGAAAATTAGGAAATAGCTTTGTCCTAAACTCTCAGGACATTTGCTATGTCTTGATTTTTTTTCACAGGACACAACTGCCTACAGAGGGACTGTTACTCGCAAAGTGGGACAGGTGCTGACCCTAGTCATTCTGCGAATATCCGGACAGTTGAGTGGTATGGCACGAACCTCTGTAATACGCTGTTGTGTTCTGGCACAGCAGTAGCTCAGCATTACAGACTGCAGTCAGAACGTGCTGACAGACAGTTGGGTTTCAGACTTCATACTCCAGACATTAATGCCAATGTGTAAACTGTTATTCTATCAAATGTCTATGTTTCTAAGAGCTATCTTTACAGATTGTCCCTGTTTTTGGACTTTTGTCTCACTTATATTCACGGCTCTGTCCAGATATCTTGCTCACACAGGTTGACAGGTATGGTCGGTCATGACTGCACACAGTCAGTGTCCCTCACACTTGATCAGGGTTGATCTGTTTACGTCAGTGTCTTCCTCACCCTCATGCCATTTTCCACTTTGCAAATGTGTGCATTATATTCTCCCTCCTATTCTTGTCTGGACACGTGCGTCATGGGAAGGTATTTTATCCTGGGTGGTAGGTTATGCATGCCCACGTAGGGCTGGACAGTGTCATGGACCTCCACTGCACGTTCTGACTTGTGTCCAGATATCTACTGGATTGGACATCATGTCGTCATACCTATTCTACTATTTACACAAGTTGGTCATCCCATGAGGGATATCCCAAAATTGGACTAGACCAAAACAAGTTAGATAAAAAAGATTTTTGTGGCTTCACGAAAACATGCAGGGGGTTGTACATGAAGGGGGTACATGGTTTGCAATCCTGACACTGCCTAGGGTGACAATACCTACTACATATGCGTAGGGGTCACTGTGTGTGGCTTTTTCCTGCAACAAACCAGTGGACCAAGTACGTCTGGATTTGGTGGACGTTCTGGTATGGTGGTAGGTTGTATGTTGTGGAGGGTATGCTGGGTAGGCCATTATGCATCCAGGTGTGTTGCATTTGTTATGGCCAGTTCCATCAGGACCCATCTGTGGGTATCTATTTATTTGTCTCGCATATTTCCATATTCATATGTTTGTGGGATTGTGTTCTACACTATGGCCTGTCTGCTTGTCTTGCAGCTGTTTCTACATGTGGTTGTGTTTCTTTCCACTTCACCCGCTGCCCCCTCGTACACCTCCGGTTCACCTTTTCTGCATATGACACAGTATCGCCTTTGAGGAATTTACCATTAAACACCCACCCCTCACACGCAAATTCCTCACACCCCATAGAGCACTACTTTGGTTGTTGGCCCATGACACGGCCAGAGTTACACATTGACTACCCTACATGTGTCGGGTACCTTTATGGTTGTGTGGACTACCCTGCCATGTTTGCTTTCCACATGCTATACCTCATTCACATAGGTACACGCCCATACTTCACTTTCATTACTTGGTTGGTGTATCCAGGTACTACTCGTTCAACTGTGTCTCATACACATTCAGATTATACAGCTGCCTTCCGGATTTTGCCAGCCTGTTGTACTCATTGGTAGGATGGCACCTTTTCCTATGTCCAAGCTATTCCTTACACATGTCTGACTGTTGTGGACAATGCCTCCCCACAGTCGACGGTTGTGTTTCCACCTTTTCAATTGGCCACAGTGTGACATAGGGTTACCACCTGTCCCACTTTGCGAGGGACAGTCCCTCTTTGGGCAGTTGTGTCCTGACATGTAAGTGTAAACATGGCAAATGTCCTGAGATTTTAGGACAAAATTATTTCTTATATTTTATGTGATAGTTGCATTTAACAGTTATTCTGTATCTGAAATACCTAAATGTTATGAGAAACAGAATAAGCAACTAAACTGCTACAAGAATACGCTTTTCTGTAGGCAAAACAGTTACGTTCTGTCCTTTGTACTAGCCGTGGGTATGTGTCGGCCTGTAAAATCTGATGTCTTACCATACATGTCCCACTTTGGCCATTTGAAAAGGTGGCAACCCTACTGTGACATTTGTGGTGAACACAGCATATTTTACAGGCCGACACATACCCACGGTCAGTTCAGCAGATAGAACTTACAATTCTTGCCTATATCTAAGCTTATTCTTGTAGCATTTTGGTATCTTATTCTGTTTGTTATGACATTTATGTAGTATACGTTCAGTGAAATATGTTTAATGCAACTATTGCATGACGTCTACGGAAGAATTATGTCCTATATTTGCTCGACATTTGCCAGTTTTACATGTTTGTGTCAGGACACATCTGCCCACAGAGGGACTGTCGCTCGCAAAGTGGGACAGGTGGTAATCTTGGTTGACAGTATGGATCATACTGTTCCTTTTGGCCAACATGTGTCCGTATTGTTATAGCTGTTTATATGCTCCTTCTGTTTCGTTTACATGCGTATGCTATTTCCTATCACATTTGGTATGTGAAATACGGACATACCTTTTGTATGTGACTATTACATGACTTGTGGGATATGATTCAGACATACGGTTACTACATATATCTACATTTCTCCTCATGTATTTTGTTATGGACACATCTGCACAGCTATGTTCCCTCCCTCAAATTATGCGTCAGCTGGTGACCCTCTCCGTTGGACTGGACGTACCTACTGGTGGTGCGCTAACATATGAAATGTTTCACTTCCACATGGTATAGCTATCAACACTACGTTGGACTATGGGTACACGGTTTTCATGTAATTTGTTCAAGGGTATGGACCCGTTATTCCCTACCGTGCATTTGTATTTGATTCTTCATTTTCAGTTCGCAGGGACTATGCTTTGCATCCGTTTCAGTATCCACGGACACTGATAGGTACGATTGCTATTGCTGGCGGAATATAATATTCAGCAGTTTAGGTTGCTCCTCGACAGTCGACATTGACACGCCTCCCTGCGCAACTTCGATACGCCCCTTGCACTCGCGCACGTTTCCTATGCACGTGGCTGTGGTGGCTGCACGCCTTCATTAATATGCATATGTTGCGACTACTCCATATATAGGCCGCATGGCCAGCGCAAGCCTTACGCCAGCCTTGCGCCGAGCTTCATGAATCCCAGGGCATATGTTTAGTTATAAAAGGAAGCCTAACCAGATTTTTATTCTAAACCAACATGTATTTGATCTGTCACTGAATCTGTAAAGCAAACTGTCACTGGTATTCACAGATATAGTACCAGATTCAGCCTGGTTCAAATACCTGGATTGGGATGCTTCATGGTGGCATATTGAAGTCACAGGAGTGAGTGTCTAGTACATCAGTGCACATTAGGATATACTGTGTTCTGGATGCTTGAAAGGCAACCCTGCACAGCATAGTAGCTCAACATAGCTTGGTACAGTAGATTTAACTATCCCAAGGAGCTACATAAAATGCTTTATAAAGTGCATTATATCTACACAGTCTATAGTACACCATTGTTTTATGTTCTCAATCAAATCTGGCAGTGATTCATAAACATTTTGCACTCACTAGGTATAAGAGTGGATTGTTTTTTTTTTTACATGTTGTTATAATTTACATGTTATTGTTATAAGTGACTTTTCTGTTCTGAGAGGAGACCCTTTCCAGCCTAATCCAATGTTTGGTGTTGGGATAACAGAAAAATGAAGGTTCTATGAACTAGACGCTAAAAGTGGGAACACATAAGTGAACAAAGTAGGAAAACAATTCATAACCACAGTAGTACTGATGTCTCAGAGTTGCTGTCATAAAGCAGATGGCTGTTCCGTACTTCAGACTGTAGGCGCTCAGGAATGTACCTGGATTAAGACAGATATCCACCTGCCTTAGCAGAGCTGAATTTTATCTCAAAACATGGCAGCAAAAAGATTTGGGAGGAATAATTAGTAGCCATCTGAAACTATATTCCACTTGTCTATACAGAAGTGAAATGCTATCTCAAAACTGAGTAGCTATCAGTTTTGGGATGGTCACTCCATAGCCACAGTATGTAAATGAGCTGAAAATTCTCTCAAAATTGGGCAGAAACTTGGTTTCGAAAAGAAAATCAATAGCTCTCTGAGACCTTACATACATGGTCTGTGGAGAGCTGAAAAGTATTTCAATACTGGGCAACAAGCCACCTGAGACCTGATAGCTATTATTTGTAGAAGAGCCAAATTTGGGTAGCAACCTTTTGGTGGGGCAGGTACTCAGTAGCCATCTTGATTAGCCACAGTCTGTGGAGAAGCTATATCAAAACTGGACACTGACCTAAATTTATTGGCAGTGTTCTTGTCAAAAGTAAAAAGCAAAGAAATGGAAAAAGGCAGGGTAAAACATAAGGTAAGACAAGAAATAATTAAGAAGCACTTCATTATGCCAGATTACAACATCTTGTCAAAACTGTTGCAGGTTTGTCTCATCTGTGTTTTACACTATTTTATGGAAAATCAGTTTCTATATCAGGAAAGCTGATGCTGATGATACAACAACGTTACTAATTAAAATAACGTCACTAGCGTAACATTTATAAAATATTTAGTCTGTTTTTTTTTACAGTACTATGTGAAAGGTTTTATAGATTTATCACTTTGATCATCATTTTTTAAAGTGTCTGTGAATCTGCCTTTGCTTTTTTGAGCCACTAATAAATGGATGACTTTGTGAGAAAGTACATATGGTACATATGAAATGCTGAGTGAAAAAGGGTTAGAGTAATGTGGGTTATTGTGTGCTTTGTTAATGAATGGTGTTGTTTGTTTTCTTATGTGAATTTGCTCAAAGTCAATGGGGAAATGTGGTTCTTTGTGCCAGTTACTGTCCCCCACTGATAACACAGTTAGGATTATTAATAAAAAGCAATGGAAGTAGGTGGCCCTGCATGCATCAGAGTACATTTCAAATTACAAAGAGTTAGATGTTATTTCTTCAGATATTAATGCAGGATAATTTAAGGATTTTGGTGATACTATTATGATTAGGGGGTTGGGATATTAGGTTTAGTGACATGGACATAATACTGTAATGGTTGCAAAAAAATCTGTAGTGTGCCAGAAAAATTAATACATTATGAAGTGAAGTTTGGCACAGACAGATTTGTCACGGGACTGTTTAATGTGGGATAGAGGGCATGTTGGGTGGTAGCTGTGTTAGCTTATTTGGGCTGCTGAGAAGGGTTAGGAAAGGATTAAGTGAGTTGGGATTTGAAGAGAAGAGAGGTAATGCTAGGGGTGTGGCTGAAGGGTTTTTGAAAGGAAATTCAGAGTGAATAAGCATATTTTGGTGTGGTCTTGTTGTGAGTTAGGATCACGTCCCAGATGACCTGAGGTTGTGAGTAAGGTAGGCCTTGGGTAGTTATAAGCAGTGAGGTGAGTACAGCTTTGTTGGGTTTTTAAGGATTCCCCTTTTTTTGTAATAAAGGATGTATAAGAAAGTAAAATGTAGTGTTAAGTCTGTTTCTGGTGTGGGGCTTGTATAAAGGATATATAAGAAGGTTAAATGTAGTGTTAGGTCTTTTTGTTGGGTACTCTGTGGATGTTTAGTGTGGAGGATTAAAATAACAACTGTGATCGATCTTCATCTTTGGGCCTTCCTTAGGAAGAATTGGTTTAAGTATTAACTTTCCCTGGTGGGCTACTGCCGTTATTTTAATTAGTAACTCTGTTATGTAATTCCCTGTGGTCTAGTGCTGCACTGTTTATAAGTTTTGTAATGTCTATCGCTGCGCCATTAAGTTTATTGCTGCTGTTTGGCTTTCCCTGGTGGTCTAGTGCTGCACCGTTTGGGTTTTGTAATATTATGTTTCCCAGTCGTCTAGTGCTGTGCCGTTAAGTTTATTACTGCTGTTTAGATTTCCCTGGTGGTCTAGTGCTGCGCTGTTTATGAGTTTTGTAATATTATGTTTGCCAGTGGTCTAGTGTTGCACCATTAAGTTTATTGTTACTGTTTGGCCTTCACTGGTGGTCTAGTGTTGCGCTGTTAAGTTTTTGTTGCTATTTTGCTTTCCCTGGTGGTCTAGTGCTGCATGTCCCATAGAAGAGGTTGTAGTAATTCGCTGGTTGGTTTATGATTGTTAATAGCCAGATGCGCATGCACAATGTTGCTGGTGCAGCACCCTATGGTCATTAATAAATAAATAAATGAATAATAAATAAAAATAAATAAATAATAAATAGATGAGTCTTGCTCTTCAAGCAGTAACCCTCTTGCCTTTCATCCCTAGGGTCTAGTGTTGGCGTGTGGTGGTAAGTAAAATGGCTGTGCTGATTCCGTGGTGGTCTAGTCTGTTTGTGCGGTGTGAGTGGGGATAGAGTGAGAGGGTTGTATGAATGTTGGTCATTCCCCGGTAGTCTAGTGCTGGTGCATGATGCTTGTGTGGGATGTCTGATCGTTTGCTTCCCTGGTTGTCTAGCAGTTTGTAGTGTGGGATGGCTGTTTGAATTTTATCCCTGGTGATCTAGTATGGTTCCGTGGTGGTCTGTGGTGATGGCAGTGTCTGGTTCTTGTTCTTATATGGTTTCCTGGTGGTCTTGTGTTGAGAGGGCAGAGCAGAGATACTCTGTTTTCCTGGGCTTGTCGAGCTGTGTGGCTTTCCGTGCATGGGCGGAAGTGTGGGCTTTTTTTTTTCTCTTTAGGTTTTCTGTATAGGGGGTGAGTATATATATATATATATATATATATATATATATATATATATATATATATATATATATATATATATATATTAATACATAAAAAAGAGAGAGAGAATGTAGACAATTCAGCTTGCTGCTGTTGCATGCTTAGACAAGAGAGGTAGGTGTGGTGGTTTAGATAGGATTAACATTAAGACAAAGGCATGATATGAAGCAAGAAGTTTTTTTTCCCCCTGTGGGATTTCAGGGAGACCTAAGGCAATGGTGACTACAGTGTGTGTGACTTGAGTGCGAATGGTTTTGTGGCAGAATAGGTAGTTATTGAGATTAAGGGTCGGATTCATGAAGGCTTGCACGGAGTCTAAGAGTAGAGTAAGACTCCATGCAGTCAACATGTCCGCCGAGCAATCCAGGAAGAGCCAGTAGGGGAGTGTAACAGAGCTCCTTAAACTAGTCCTACATGGACAGGGCTTGGATATGCAAATTACCTCAATTGCAGGCGAAAGCTATGCAAATGAGGTAAATTTGTGATCCAGGAAACCCGAACCTGTCCGAGTAGGAGTAGTGTTCTTTGCAGAAACGTACTCAGTTGGCAACTGAGTACGGTTCTGCAAATAGCAAAACAGAACCGTGACAGCTCCAAAAAAAGGATGCATTTACAGGAGGAAGCATACCAATGGCCAAAAATATGGCCATTGGCAATGTTCACTGATGCAAAATAAAAATAAATAACTTTTTTTTTTTCATCCCGATCTCTGGGGTTTAAGCATAGCGCAGTGCCGCGCAAACACGCTGCACCCTAAAAACCAGAAAATCAATAATTATGATCCACAAATGTGGATTTTATAGCTGATATGAATTTACAATGCAAGTGAATGGAAGGCTGAAGACAACATGGCCACCGAGTAGGGGTTGCTAAGGGGGGAAGCTCAGTCTAAGAGATGTAACCAAGCATTAGTAGGCAATCCCATGCAAATGAGGGTTAGGATAGTGAATCACAAGTTTACATAGCAAATGAGCACAGTCAGTGGAGTGTAGGAGTAGGATAAGGGGAGTAACAGAGTAGAAGATAGGTGACATCACGAGGGGGGCAGGTATGAAAGAAGTGAAGCTCATTGGAGCTGAGTGGCATGTGTCAGGTGACATTTACATATCACTGAAAAAGGTGTGTCAACAGGTAGGCTAGGTAAAGTAAAGAAATTGAAGGTGTATGCCGTGGATAACACCAAAGTTTCTTGCTGAGCGTGCATGCGCGCGTGTGCGCACCAGTAAACCCGAGTAAGACAGTGTGTGCGTGTGTTAGCGTGTGTGTGCGCATGTAAGCCGGAGTAAGCATATGTAAGGCTGTGTAAACAGCTGTAAGCGCGTTTGCACTGGTGTTGATGTGTTTTAACAAGAATAAGCAAGTTTTACTCCGTGTAAGCATGTGTGCACGTGTGTGAGCTGCTGTGAGCGTGTGCGCGGTGCTCCCCCCTGAGGAAACAGAAAGGAAAAAGGAAGCACACCAAATAGTAGGAAGTTACCAGGGAGTACTAGCAGAGCTAGCAGGTGAAAACAATCAAAATCAGGCAATTACACAGGCAGTACACTAGCCCAGCCCATCCCAGCACTTAAAACTCTGCAAGCAACAGTCCATTATGTTTCTCTCATGAGACACTGCAACACTGCAGTACGCTAATAGAAGTGAAAACTGAAAAAGCTTCACTGAGACAAAGAAATGTTAGGGGCTGCCATTGCTGTTATAAGGCGACATATACAACATGCTGAGGGTGGTGATAATGCAAATGCTGCTAGACAACCCAAAGTGAGGAGACGGAGAAGAGTGGACAGGCCCAGGGTAACCTACCAGGGGCTACATGAGCTGGAGATAGTGGAGCGCTATAGAATGGACAGAGACCTCTTGCAGCAAATTGTTGAGCTGTGCAGGCCACGTCTCACACACAGAACCAACAGAGGGGAACCCATTCCAGTGGAAACCAAGGTATGTGCTGGTCTAAGAATATTAGCAACAGGTACCTTCCAGAGACCAACTGGTGATATGAGGGGATATCACAGGCATCAGCATCCAGGGTACTGCACCAGTTCCTGGATGCCATGTCAGCACATGTCGGTGATCATGTATATTTCTCCAATTCCCGTGAGGAATTGGTCAACAATATGCGTCTCTTCCAGCAAATAGCGGAATACCCTGAGGTAGTAGGTGCAATAGACTGCACGCACATACGCATCAAAGCACCAGCCGGTGAGCGGGGTAGGGTCTATTTCAACTGCAAGGGCTTCCCCTCCATCAACTGCCAGGTCGTGTGTGATGCCCAGGGCATAATACTGAATGTGTGTTCTGGCTGCCTTGGAAGCTACCATGGTTCCCATATCTGGCATCTGACACAGCTGTACCAGACATTTGCCAATGGTGACATCCCACATGGTCACCTAGTGGGGGATGCTGACTATGCACTGGAGACGTGGCTGATGACACCCATCAGAAATGCACACACCTGAGCAGGAATGCCATAATGAGGCACACGCACAAACACGACATGTAATCGAGCATGTGTTTGGGCTGCTCAAGTCATGGTTCCAGTGCCTGGACACATCTGGTGGAGCCTTGCAGTACTCACCAACTACATGTACCCAAATTGTCATGGTATGTTCTATGCTACATAATATGATCCTGCGAAAACAGCTGCAGCAGGACCAGCATAGGCCTGGGCCAAACAGCCCCCCACCATTGCCAAGACCATCACAGACAGACCATGGCTTGGAGGAGGAACAACCTGAGCCTGCTCCAGTAGGCAGAAGGAGGCATGCCCAGTATGCTTTGGCCTTGGCAAAGAGGCAACGTATAGCACATACACTGGCTCAGTAGGAACCCTGGAAATTATACCTCTCTCTGACTCGCTCATATAGTAAAAGGGATGCCTAAGTTCACACCACCTGCTTCCAAACATGTATAGGGAGTGTAGTATGTGCATCCGACATAGCCAGCCCTGCAGCACCAGCTGAGGCATGATTGACATGTGTTAATCAATATAAAGCAGTGCTAAACAGCATTTACCACCATGCAGTATATGTAAAGAAAATCGCACACACCAACTAGCACAACTGTGGTCAATGTTGAGTAATATTGGGCAATGTCCAGCACTGTTGGTTAATACTGAGCAATGTTGGACAAGCTGGGTCTAAGTATATGAATGTCTCTCCAAACACCATTATATTGGGTGACTTCAACTACCCAAACATTGACTGGGAGCAGTATTCAAGACCCAACACCCTATGCCAAAGGTTCCAAGAATTTATAAACTCAAATGCTATGGAACAACTGGTCACCACCCCCACAAGAGGGGGTAACATACTGGACCTGGTCATCACCAACATGGGGACTCTATGCTCCATACCAGAGGTATTCCCCTCATTGGTAAGATCGGACCATAAATCAATTCCACTGGATATCCACATCCTGATCCACCCACAGCCCAGAAAACCACAGTGAAAAACTTCGCAAAAGCTAATGTCATACTTCCAAAACTGAGGTGGAATTCTTCAAGGCCCTCGGGCCAGTGGAAAGTACGGCTAAACTGCAGAATCCTTTATAAACGGATTCTATGGACACCTTCAGGAATGCATGGATCATGCTATCCCAAACAAAACCAAGACCAAATCATCCAAAGGCAGGTGTCCTGCCTGGTGGACCCCAGCCATAAATAAGCTGTACAACAGAAGGAGGATGCTACTACATGATAGAGCAAAATCCCTAAAAGGGAACGCATCTCTGATCAGTACTTGCAAAAAACTATGATCCCTCATAAAATCATCCAAGACCAGCTTCGAGAGAAAAATTGCACAGGACACTAAAGATAATCACACGGCCTTCTTTAATTATGTTAGGAACCTGGGTGGAAACTCCCAGATATGCTCAGAGTTGGGGTCCAAAATGACAGTAAATACACTGAACCCACAGACATTGCCAACATCCTGGTAGACAGGTTCAGTGCAAACTTCTACCCCCATCCCCCCCCCAAAGAGCAAATATCTATCCCAGCAGAGTGCTGCCTCCCTGACATCTCAGATGCTCAGGTGAGAGCCGCCCTCTCCAAAGCAAAAAACACAGCATCAATGGGACCAGATGGTGTCCCAGGCTGCGTTCCACATGAACTCCAAGAAGAGCTAAACCCCCACATACAGCTGCTGTTCAATCTCAGCCTTACTACAGGATATGTACCCAAAGAATGGCGTACAGCAACAGTGGTCCCACTCCACAAAGGTGGTGCCTCTACGGACCCTGGAAACTATCGCCCCATAAGCCTGACTAGCCCAGTCTGCAAAGCTATGGAGAGAATCATCATGGGACTCATAAACAAAGACATTGGAGACCTACAGACACTGGATCCTACCCAATTTGGCTTTGTTAAGGGCAGATCTTGCCTCTTAAACCTGGTCAATTTCTTTGAAACAGTCATCAAGGCCATTCATGAGGGGAAGGTAGTCCAAACAGCCTACCTGGACCTCGCAAAAGCCTTCAACACAATACCCCACTCGAGCATCATAGATAAGCTCTCCAGCTTAAATATGAACCCCTATGTCATAAGATGGGTTGCAAACTGTCTCAAGGACAGAACCCACATAGTCAGAATTGCTGGAGCCATGTCAGACTCTAAACCAGTTACAAGTGGCATCCCACAAGGCACAGTCCTGGGACCTCTTGTGTTCGACATATATTTTTCGAAGGTACAGGCTAACATGAGAGGACTGTGGCTGACCAGGTTTGCAGATATCTGCAAACTGGGCGCCATAATTGACTCTCCAGCTGACACAAGCATCCTCCAAAAGGGTCTCATAGAGACGGATAACAGGTGCCAGAGACATGGCCTAAAGCTAAATGCTAAAAAGTGTATTGTCATACCCTTTGGCAAAAACAAAGTGCACACAAATTACCACATAGGCGGGAATCCATTAAGTATGGAAGAAGTAATTAGGGACCTGGGGACCCAAGTTGACAGTAATTTCCCCTTTGACAACCACATTGCCAAAGTGGTTAGAAAGACCTTCTATATAGCCCACCTTATCATGAAAGGATTCACATCTACATCGAGGGAGGTCATTGTGCCCCTTTAGTCATCCCTCATCAGGCCATAATTGAATACAATGCCCCATTTGGGATGTACCTTACCTGACACCTACAGCAACTAGAAAGACCCCAAAAGTACCTCACAAATAGGATCATGGGACTCAAACAGATGTCATATGCTGCTTGGTTAAAGAAACTACAGCTCTACTCAGTTGCATACCACCTACTTAGAGGCGATCCATGCCTGACGTATAAATCCATGTCCAACCCGGAATTAATGAGCATGCTCCATCTCAGAAAATCCAAATATCGTATAGCTATGCGCTCAAGGGACATGAACCTGAGCACAGAAATAAATTGGACATGCTGGAGAGACAGATTCCTAGCTCAGAGGCTCCCTTCTCTCTGGAATAGAATCCCAGTCCATGTTAGGCAGAGCCCCTCACTGACTCTCTTCAAGAGGAATCTTGACAAGTGGATGGGAGATTGTAGGCTTACCATGGAGATTACGTCAGTGTCACTATTAGACAGAGGCACAGTAAACTAACCTTAAAAAGGGCACAGTAAAATCAGTTCAGAGGGTGGCGAAAGCCAAACACACTCTGGCTAGGCTTGTAAATGCCTCAGGGCAGATAGCCTAGTATGAACCTATGAACCTATGAACCTAAGTAGGGCATAGCTGAACAAAAGGCAACATGCTCATATATGCTCTACTGGCCCTTAAGCAGTCTGGTCTGCTCAGTATGAAAATATAAATCAGTGATGGGCCTCGAACTCAGGATACTTTGCACTACAGTCATAGTACTGAACCACTAAGCCATGACAGTATTGCAGTGGCCAGCCTTTATGAAGAAATGCTGATAAGTCTATGCTAAGTATTCCATGGAAACCCTGCAGGCACAGCATAATCCCTGTTGAGTTATGACATAAAGGTGAGTCCCGCAGTAAGAATAGAACCTGACTTTCAACACACACAGTAGAAATGTTAATATTGGACATGTACACATACATCAACAGATGTAGTGGACCTCAGACAGCAACATACTGAAAGGTCACACTGGGCATGCTCACACACTTGCATAAATGAGACACATGTCAGGCAACAGAACACTGATAGTCTGAACTGGGCATGCTCACACACTTAGGCCATGTCAGAGTATAGCAGTGGACCACACATATCAGGCAGTTGCATGTGTTAACCCAGGAACCTCTCACTATCCAGCAATCTGCCCTGTGCACACAGTTATAGGACAACAGACACATATATAATATAGTGGAACCCTGTCATTATCAAATATGTTCTGCAGATACCTAAGTTGTTCATAGAAAGTGGGAAAGCAAAGACGATAAAACCTGCAAACAGTGTCAGCAGTAAACATTGTGCATCCTGAACATTAGCATAGGTTCAGAGGTCGATACTAGCCTATCCACCCTAGGGCATGTACAAGCCTAGCCAGTGTGTGTTTGGCTTTCGCAACCCTGTCAAAGTAGAATACTGTGCCTTTGAATAGTAGGTCACACAAGATAGCCCATTTACGTTTAGTGTATTGTGCCTTTATCTACCAGGGACCCAGAAGATATCCCATGGGTAAACATACGATCACCCATCCACTTGTCAAGATGTCTCCTATAGGTGGTCAGTGGGTGGCTCTGCCCATGCAAAACCAGGATTACAATCCAGAGTGAGTGGAGCCTCTGGGATAAGAATCTGTCCCTCCAGCATGTCCCATTAACATCTGTGCTCAGGTATATGTCCCTGGAGTTTATAGCTCCAAGGGAGTCGGATATCCTGAGGTGGAGCATGTCCATTAAATCTGGTTCGGATATTTCCTTAAACTACAGGCACACAACACATCCGTGTAGGTGGTAAGCAACTGAGTAGAGCTGGAGTTACTGTATCTGAACTGTGCAGGGCATCCATGTGAGTCCCTACATCTGCTTGTTGTGGAACATTTGTGGCCATTACAGTTGCTGCAGGTGCCGGGTAAGGTACATCCCAAATGTGGCACTGCAACCAAGCATGGTCGTGATGAGTATAGGGGCACAATGACCTCACTTGATCAACATGTGAAACCATATGAGATAAGGTTGGCTATATAGAAGTTCTATCTAACCACTTTGGCAACGTGATTGTCAAAGGCGAGAGTACAAACAAGTTGTGTCCCCAAACCCATAACAACTACTACCGTATGTAATGGATTACTACCTATGTGGTAATGTGTGGGCATGTTGTTATTCCCAAAGGGGATGACTATGCAACTAATGGCATTTAGCTGTAGTCCATGGCTCAGGCACCAGTCATTCTATCTCGGTGAGACCCCGTTTGAGTATGCATGTGCCAGCTGGAGAGTTGTTTATGGCACCCAGTTTGCAGTCATCTGTGAACATGGTCAGCCATATTCCTCCTGTGTTAGCCGTACGTCACACAAATATATACTGAACAAGAGAGGTCCCAGGACTGAGCCTTGTGTGATGCCATGTGTAACTGGTGTATAGTCAGACATGGCACCTGCAATACTGAGCATGTGGGTGCTATCCCTGATCCAGGTAGCAATCCATCATGTGAGATATGTGTTGATATCGACGCCGGTGAGCCTATGCATAATAGCCGAGTGGAGTATTGTGTCGAAGGGTTGTGCAAGGTCCAGTCAGGCTGTGTGGATGACCGTCCCTACACCGACAGACCTGGTAACTATTTAAAGAATACGAACAGGTCCAGGAGGCAACATCTGCCCACAACAATGCTGAAATGTGTAGGACCCAGTGTCTGTATGTTCTCGATGTCTATGTGCATGAGTCCCATTACAATATGCTCCATAGCTTTGCAGAACAGGCTAGTTAGCCTTATAGGCTGATATTGTCTGTGGTCCATTGTGGCAGCAACTCTGTGGAGCAGGACCACTATCACTGTACGCCATTCCATGGGTACATATCCTGCTGTAACTCTGATATTGAACAGTGACATAATGTGAGGGTTACGTCTGTCGTGAAGCCCATGTAAGACGCAGGCCGGGTCACTGTCTGGTCTCATTGATGCTGTGTTGTCCGCTGTGGGGAGGGCAGCACTCACCTGTTTATTTGTGATGTCAGGGAGGTTACACTCTGTTGGGATGGACAGTAGCTCCTTAGGGGGGATGGGGGGAGACATCTGCACTGAACCTGTTTGCCAGGATGTTGGCAATGTCTGTGGGTTTAGGGTATGTTTAGTCAGTATGCAGTAACTCACAGCATATCAGTGAGTGTCCACCCAGGTACCTGAATTAACTGAAGAAGGGCTTGTGAGTGTCCTACGTGTCTGGTGCAATTGTCTGTGAGAAGCGGGCCTGATATAAGTACATGAGTGATTGTAGCTGTCTGGTAGTACAGATCACAGAAGCCTTCCCTGTCTGGGATTGTGCTCTATCATGTAATAGCATCCTCCTTTTGTTGTATAGCTTATTAATTGCCAGGGTCTAACAGACAGGTCCCCTGCCATTGGAGGAGTGAGTCCAGTTGTTATTTGGGATAGCACGATCCATGCAGTCCACTAGGTGTCCATAGAATGTATATGTAAAGGATTCAGCAGTCAGAGCCATACTTACCACTGTCCCAGGGTCTCTGAAGTATACCACCTTGGTTTGGAGAAGTGTGATGTTTGCTTTTGAGAAGTTTACCAAGATTACCCAGGATGGGTGTGTGGACGGGATATGGATGTCCAGTGAGATAAATGTATGTTCTGACCTTACCAATGAGGGGTATATCTCATGTGTGTAACATAGAGTCTCCATGTTGGTGATGATCATGTCCAATATGTTGTCCCCTCTTGTGGGTGTTGTGACCGGTTGTGCCATAGCATATGAGTGTACAAATAGTAGCAACTGTTGGGCGAGGGTGTTGGGGCCTGAGTACTATCCCCAGTCAATGTGTGGGTAATTGCAGTCACCCAATATAATGGTGTTTGGGGAGACCTTTATATTGTCCAGTGTTCCCAGGAAAGCCGAGTGTGGTTCATGAGTTTGGGAGGGTGGTCTGTAGCAGGCAACAAACCAAAAGGCAGATATGCACAATGTTAGGTGCATATGTATGGTCTGTGATGCTTTGTGCAGTGCTACCAACCCGGAGATATGTGTATCTGTGATGTATATGGATACTCCCCCTATTTGTGTTGGCCATTCTGAGTTTTGTGGTCAGAAAGCATGGTATGAAATATAACCTGGTAGTGCTGGTGTGCATTTGGGAGCCTGAACCAGGTGTCTGTTAGTGCACAGATATCACTGTTGTCCATACTGTGGAGATTCCTGAGTGGTCGCAATTTGAGGGAAACACATCTGGTGTTGAGCAGCATTACCCTCAGTGTCATGTACTCTGTAATGTCTATGGAGGTGGGTTTGTCATTTGAGCCCCACTTAAAAAAGGCAGTATGGTGGTAGCAACTGCCTTAGCCAGTATTCAAAAGTCCAAGGGTAACAGGTGCAAGCTGTCCATAGGGAAGCTACGCGGCATGTTGAGCATGTCACCCCAGGCTGACAGACACTGTATCCCCTGTGAATGACACCAATATGCTAGCCAACTGTTAAACGTGATCAGTTTGTTGGTATACTGTGACATCATTCTTGGTGAGTGTAAGATGCTAGACAAGGTCAGGGTCATACTGGCCTGGGCTACATGATCAGAGATTTCCTCTATGTATCATGTCATGTGGTCCAGGGAGGGACGTATGAGGGTGTACGCACCAGCATGGACAATGCTGGAACCAGTCCTACACTTGCTGTGGAGTGACCTGAGTGCATGTGTTATGTTGTGGATCCTGCCACCTGAGAGACAGCTCAAAGTGACTATTCCCTTGTTTGGCCTGGTGAGTGGGACGTCAGTGTGTCTGACAATAAGTGTCACCTATTACAAGTGTATTAGGTGTGTTGTTTAGCCCGAAGAGCAGTGACTGTGTAGCACACTGACATTGTGAACTATGTGATATGTGGATATTGTAGTGGGCTAGCAATTGTTTGTGTGTCTGCTTTGGAGGTCTCTGCTGCTTAGGCAGAGTTTATGTAGATCCTTCGAGTATGTTTATGTGTGATAATGTGGTTTGATTGCTGTCGCTATAGGTATATGTGAGACTGATATGTGGTGTGTGTGGTTACCTTCACCACCTGATAGACTATGCCAGTCATGGGTCAAGAGAGCTCAGCCTCCTGTATGTCAATATTGCTGCATGGAAAAGAGGGTTGTCTGTGTACATGAGGCAGATGTGACAAGGTGTCAAAACCACAATATTCACTAGCTGGACTGGAGAGTACACATGAATCCGACCCCTGGACATGGCAGGATATTATGTTGACATACTCCTTAGCCTGATCGCAAAGGATCAGTAGGGTGTTAAGTGTGTAAAAGAGTATAACAGGGATTAGTGCTCAGGTTTGTTGGTGTTTTGTAAAGAGTAGCTGAGAAGGATTCCAGACTGAATCATGACACCTCCTTCAGCTATGTCATAAATAGCAATGTACACTCATATATGTCCTGAGTCAGGGCCAACTGTACCTGACTGACAATGCCGACATCCTGTCAGACAGGCCCATATAGACATACCCACCTCCCACTGACCATAGTCCCAGTCATCATAACAGGGGATATCACATGTAGAATGGCTGAACAGCCCCACCCCCCAAAGCCAAAAGAATGGCAGCAATTGGATTACATTGTTTCCCAATATGTGTCATGCATGAACTACAGAACAAACAGACCCCTGCACCTGAACAGTCTGTTGAGCCTCACCCTCTCCACAGGATCTGGAACCATTGAATGTGTTACAGCAACATATGGCACTCCCCACAAGAGTAGGTGCACAACACACCATGGGAAGTATAGTCCAGTAAGCCTATGAAGTCTGATATGAAAGGCCATGGAGTCCATCATGGTTGAAGTCATACACAGAGCTATTGGAAGCTGACAAACACACAACCCTACCAACTGTGGTATGTTCATGTGCAGATCATGGTTCCCAAACATGCTAGACTGTTTGCAAGGTAGACACCCAGGACATACATCACTGAACAGAGCCACACATGTCCCACATAGACTTTGAATAGCCCTTTATCAAGACCCTTGACACATGTCGTATCCACAAAACCAACAATCTGTGCATAAATATGTGTTGACATATGAAGGGATGTCAATTTGTCCACAGATAGATCACTCAAGTTGAGGATTATGGGGTCCTGTTCAAGCTGTTGACACCTGCCGATCCACATGGCTCATTCCTGGGATTGCATAAAACAAAGTGTACACACATTACCATGTCCAGTCTGAGGATGTCAGCATCCTACAAATATAGCAGGAGAACAGAAGCCAGCCAGTAAAGCATATAGCGTGCTGTGTTAATGCATATGTCTCTAGTATCATAACATAGTTAGGTAGGGATTTAAATCCTGCAAACGCTGATAGTGTGTGGGGGGGGGTGTTTATGTGTGTGATCTCCAGTGACAGGAGTGCCTTTTTGGAGACTGGGAAAACAAATTAAAAGAGGTACATTCTTCTTTGGAAAGTCTGATCATGTCAGCATCCTACAAATATAGCAGGAGAATAGCAATGTCCCAGTAAAGCATATAGCGTGCTGTGTTAATGCGTATGTCTCTAGTGTCATAACGTAATTAAGTAAGGGGTTGAATCCTGCAAACGCTGACAGTGTGTGTGTGTGGGGGGTGTATATGTCTGTGATTTCCTTAGAGAGGAGTGCCGTTTTTGGAGACTGGGAATACAAATTATAAGAGGTACATTCCTCTTTTGAAAGTCTGATGATGTCAGCATCCTACAAACATAGCAGGAGAAGAGAAACCACCCAGTAAAGCATATAGCACGCCGTGTTAAAGCATATGTCTCTAGTGCTGTAAAATAGGTAGGGGTTTGAATCCTGCAAACGCTGACAGTGTGTGATGAGGGCTGTGTATATCTGTGATTTCCTTTGAGAGAATTACCCCTTTTGGAGACTAGGAAAACAAACTGAAAGAGGTACATTCCTCTTTTGAAAGTCTGATGATGTCACCATCCTACAAATATAGCAGGAGAAAAGAAGCCACCCAGTAAAGCATGTCGCGTGCTGTGTTAATGCATGTCTCTCTAATATCATAACATAGTTAGGTAGGGGTTTGAACCTTGCAAAAGCTGACAGTGTATGTTTGTGATTTCCTTTGAGAGAAGTGTCTTTTTTGGAGACTGGGAAAACAAATTACAAGAGGTATATTCCTGTTTGGAAAGTCTGATGTTGTCAGCATCCTACAAATATAGCAGGAGAAGCGAAAACACCCCGCAAAGCATATAGCGCGCCATGTTAATGCATATGTCTCTAATATCATAACATTAATAAGTAGGGGTTTAAATCCTGCAATTGCTGAGTGAGTGTGTGTATGACAAAGTTTTTCAATGCAGTGTGGGTTGTGCTTTTACTATGGTATGACATATCATGATTAAAACAGTATGTGCATTGCACACATCAGGTATCTGCGTGGCAAATAAATATGTGTACATATGACCTCAATCAGTACATAGGTGTGAAGCCTGCATACTACATGAATACATTTGTTACCTTTGACAGATTGTGCCACTGCTTCTCAGATCGTAGGTCACATATGTATGTATGTGACAAGCCCGGCCACTGTAATGATCTGTGTCCAAGGTCATCTGTGCCACACACACCCATGACAGTTACTATAGAGTACTGTGAGTGAGGGTACATGCCTGGGGTATATGTCAGACATGTTCATACACAACAATGACTGGCAATAATGGACAGTCATCATAGGTGTACAACAGCCCTGTGGATATTCATTCAGGCCCCTAATGTCTTATGTGACACACTCAAGGACTCCACAATACCTATGGATATGTGGATACCAAGGGACAGATGACATAACACATGGCTGTATGCACACATTGTTACCCAACATACATGTTGAGGGCTACCACCTATGTGGTACTGTCGGGATAGTATGTATAGTAAATGTGGATGACTATGCCATAGTTGGCTTACTGCTATACAGCATGTACTGGACAACCGGTATCTGTCTGTATGATACCATTGTGTAGGATATGAGTTCATCCAAGGAATGCATTGTAGGCCAATGCATGCATTTCCAGATGTGGATGGACATATCCCTAGTGTGTTTGCATGTACCTAAGAGGGCTATATGCCAAACAGGTGTGGCCCCAGGTACGGGTGGTGGTCAATACCAGTGGTCACTGTTATAGTATAATACCGGAAGGACCCAACTGTTACTGAGTTCACTACAACTGTGTGTCATTTGTCAGAACATCATCTAATGATTGGTTATAATCATGCTGTTGAGGTTGTGTATACTACCAGACTGCAAATCATTGACAGGTATCAACAGTATCACCCACAGCATACTGTCGACCCATGTCATACACACATGTGTACCCATGTTAGTACATATATGTAGTAGAATGCATACTGGCCATTGAAAGATACTATGGGATGTTAACAATGTGTACAACAGGGTATGTCACATGTTCCATGTGTCCACTATGCACATACATGCAGACAGTGCACACCCAACATGTTCACAGATGTACACCTGCTAATCTGTAATGCACACACCACACATGTACTGTTCACTCACTAACACATGCTGGCAACACTGTACACTTCAGCCATGTGGCACATGGATGGACAATACATGCTTAGACCTAACACTGGTGTAAACAATGTTACATTGACAATCAGAGCTGTGATGCATATTGCCTGCTCAGATATACCTACAAGGATATCATTACACTTTCCTGTTGACAACTTGCTAATATTGCTACATTGCTATAATGTCACCCTGTGCATCAGAACCATGTTAGCCTGTTCCTGCATCAATGTTACAGATGACAGGAGGTGGCACAGGTGTCATCATATGCACAGGGTGTGTTGTTGGTTTGCCAGAGCCCGACATTGACCCATCCAATTGACATGTGTGTGTGTGTGTGTGTGTGTGTGTGTGTGTGTGTGTGTGTGAGGGACAACAGTACAGCATGGACCTTTGTTGATGTAATGTGTGAGTCCTACTTGTTTGGTTACTGTGTGTGTGCCTGCATGCACACAGCTCCACCATGTGGCTGCCATATATGGAAGTTTGTGGGACAGCCACAGACTGTTCCAGCTAGGCTGTACAGATTACTGTCTCTGGGCACGGACACAGTACCTGTGCCTGGCAGGGGTGCTACGGGCATATTGGGTACCAACCCTGACTGGGTACTATCATCAGAGGCAGAGGTATGATGACTAGACCCATGTTCCTGCTGGGACTGGCCAGAGCCACGTGCATGTGGTCTACTAGGACTGTCAATAGACAGGCCAGCCCCAGCATTGCTGGGGCTGATACTGCCACTACGGGAGCGGCTGTGATCTGTGTGCTGTCTGCGTCGACTGCCAGCTGTTGCTGTTCCTGGCATGCGTCCGCGTCAATGTCTCACCCGTCCCGCATGGTCCTGGTTCATGGAAGAGACATTGTAGAGGGCGTCTATTGTCTCCCCCCAACGTCTATCAATGACCTCGGTGAAATTCTGGATGGCACTGGCAAGGTCATGGATGCTGTCATTGATAGCGCTGTAATGGGCCCTCTGCGCCCTTAGTCTCTGTCTTGTGTACCTTTCTGTACGTGCCTGTGCCTACATTACAGCCCAGAACATACTGGAGGTTGCAATACCTGTGGGGGCATGTCTGCCAGGGGCAATATGACCAGCGGTGCTCCCCCGAGAACCCCTGGACATCTGCCTATGTGGTACCATTCCAGCAATTCGGCTATGGCTGCTGTGAGGGGATGCAAGTGCCATGGGTACCACACTATCCTGGTCATTGCCAACTGTATGCTGTCCCTCGGCTAAGGCCATTGGTGATGAGGGATGTATCGGCAGTATGAGTGTGCACATAGATGGGGTTGAACGCTGTGTATTGTTGATTGGTGGACCAACGACAGACCCTGTCAAACCTTCCTGTGCCAAAATACATGTCTCATCATCTCCACTATTAGTGGCAGTGACTTCAGGTTCCCTGCTGCTTTCAGCCACCCAAACTCAGCACCTGTCAGAGGAAGACAGGAAACACACTTTACAATCTGTACATGATGTTAGCACACATGAACACATGCACACATGCACACATGAACACATGAACACGAACACATGCACACATGAACACATGCGCACATGAACACATGCACACATGCACACATGCACACATGAACACATGCACACATGCACACATGCACACATACACACAAATACACTCCTCACTACAGCACACACACACACACACACACACACACACACACACACACACACACACACACACACACACACACACACACACACACACACCAGCAATCCAACACATACTCAGTAATGGGTGAAGGTGGGTGCCAGTATCACAAGGCAGTCACCTCACATGTGTCAGCATGCAGAATATGTGTTACTCAAGACCATGCAGTGCAAGTGTAGATGGCCCTATTTAATGACATTATACATGGCTTTGATGCATGTGTGTAGTTGTTCAGTGATTGGCAACACCCTGGAACAGAATGTGTACATGGACACAACATTGCTGTGCATGTATTATCAGCTCTGCAATGTCCTGTGCACCATCACTCACAAGTATACATACCATGGCTGCATGTGTTATCTGTGTGGCACATAGATTTCCATGTGTGATTACAGTGTCTGTGTCCATAGCAGATAATAGTGGGGACAGGTGTAGCACATGCATGCTATGTACACACACGGGTTGAGTGGTGCATGTAGACGTGAAGGAATCCCAATGCTCAACATGGCACTTATACAGTGGTTATGGTTGCAACATTAAACACCACACATACCCAATGCGTGTCATGTGACCTATACACCCAATAGCATTCTGTGACATATATGTGACATTTTGTACAGATGGCGACTGCTGTGCATATTGTGTATACCAGCATATGTAAGCACACACACAACATGCTTTGCATATTGTGTATAGGTGCATATGTTTGTGCACACACAACATTGTGGTGCAAAGCAATTACTGCTATGTGTAGTACTGTGGTCACTGTAACTGGATGGGGTGTAGTACCATGTGCCATCATCATCATGCATCTTGTGGTCACTCATGGCTACTAATATCTGACAGACCACTGCCTAGCATGCTGTACCTGAACTGCAGTGCCGTGGCTATGTGCACAATTACACAGCCACTTTGTACATGGGTTTGTGAGGTGCCCAGTAGGGAGCATTGCCTAACATGACTGTGTTATGTGTTGAAGAGTGTTGCACAGCCCCATGATAGGCCTCTACCCCTGAGGTACATCAAGTGTGTGTGGATGACGTGTGGGATACTGAAGTGTGACCTTACAGCTGGTGTGTGGTAACGCCATATGTAGCACTTTTTTGTGTACTGTGTATGATAAACGTGTTATGTTGTGTACAGCTGTAGCAACTATGCCTATCCAATGTACAGTACGGTATTGCCACAACTATGTCTAATACTCTGTGTATTGCATGTCATTGAGGCAGCTACTGACATTACTGAGCTGTGCAATGTCTTACAGCAAACATGCATGGCATGTATTATGTGTAGGTGTGTTACGTGTACATGGCCTACACCACACCTATGACATGTACATTTCATTACCAACATTGCAGTTATACAACACTCACCAGCATGGATCGTCTGCCCTGATGTCACACCAGAGGGACCTACGAGAGTATGAGAGAGTTCATCAGTGGCCACAACTGTGGCATTGCTACAGTGGGTATGCTAAACTACAGTGGAACAACAGTCAACAGTCACAGGTGTGGAGATATTCCAAATATCAGTATTGCATAACACTAGGCAGCACAACTGCTAAAAACACAGTACACATCTCACGTAGACATAATCTAACAATACAGTTAACTGTAGTTTACAGATAGGGCATGTTACCTGCTCACTCCATGTGAACATGCTGGGTGGCTCAGGCCTCCATGACAACACATGTCACAGGTTGTTGATGCTGTTGTCCAGGAGCCACCACGCTTAGGAGCAGCTCCGCCACTCTGGTGAGTGGGGATGAATGGCCACCCCACCACCTGTGGCAAGCTGTTGTCTTTGGATATCAGACGCACGCCGCCGGACATGTCTAATTAAATCACTGCAGTGATGGCGTACCTGCTCATATGTCCGGTTATGCATGCCTATGTCATTTACCCGATGAACAATATCCTACCACAGTGCAGTCCGCTCCTGCTGGTGCTGGCTGCTTTGGGAAAACAGCATAGTGTACTGCTGCACCAGGCTTTGGACAATTTCATCTTCCTCCGCTGCTGTATACGATGGATTGCATTGGTGGGCCATCTGGCTGAAAAAGATATGAACAATATGTGTGAGTGAGTCCTGTGGCACACTTTAAACCTTTAACCAAAGATATCACTTTACTGACATATATACCATCCATTTCTCTGTCAGGGGTTATACACGTTCACTACCACTTATTGGTTCTCAGGCCACAACTGACTAACATTGCCTGGCATACTCCTTATATCACAGCACTATACAACAGTACCCGACACACTATTTGTGACAAAATGCACAACCTTGACACAGGGGTATATATCATGCCAATGCACGAACAGAGATGTTATCCATTGCAATGAATGTAAAGTACAGTTACAGTAGTACCATTCAACCACACTAGTCATTGATGCCATAGCCCTGCCTAACATATGTGTACAGTTGTTACTATAGGTGGCATACTGCTGTCACAGATTATATATGTTGCTGGATACACATGTATACCCTGTAACACACATATGATTGCAGCCATTTTACAGGCATAATTACACACACATCAGACAAACATACAATGCACCACTGTATGCCAACACAGATGAGCATTACCTGTGTACCATACAGTACTGTGTGCCACTACTTACAGACCCTTATGCCTGAGATTTGTCCTCTGTGCAGACTACAGGAAACACACATGACAGTGTTTCCAAGCAATGTGAACACACATCATACTGTGCTTTTTAGGCCTACAGCTTCAGGTAGTACTACAGTTCCTATGGGAGTTGGATTCACCAGCAGTACCACTCACTAAACATACATGTATTGCTTTAGCCTACAATGAGACACCACGGTCATCAACAAGGAACTACATCACATTGTATGCCATACTACTATGTCTGCCTAACAGTACAATACACATCTTTCCCTGGCGTCACAGCTAGGATAGACACTAACATGTCAGATACAACTTCAAACTAACCATTCACACTTTTACAGACCTTGTACACATTCAGCGTTACACTTATTCAACCTCACATAGTAGGTATAGCATTGAGTACATGTATGAGTGCATAGTGTCATGGGTAGGTAATATGCTATTGGCCCTAGGGCCTACGGCAGCCTAGCCATATGCTACCCTGGCCTTTGACACACATGTACTTTGATTTCACTTGTCCCTGCCAACCAGAACCACAGAGGGGGTTCCTGGGGTGTATTACCAATCTCCCAAACACTCCTCAGGGGTATTTATGACAACTGCTGATGGGGTCCTTGTTTGCTATTGCTAGGTGGTCTATTCCAGTGTATGGCATATCTCTGAGATAGGAACCTATTCCTCCAGCATGTGCTGTTTAGTGAGCTGACGAGGTTTAGGGCCCTAGAGCATGTATCCAGGAAGGATTGTGATATGTTGCCATGGTGGTTGTCACCCAGCTATGGGTGTGACCTACCTCTGTATGTCCGGCAGAGGTCACCTCTGTGTGGCCGGTATGCAATACAGTCTAGATGTGGTTTTGTGAGTCAGTCTGCATAGGGCATCTGTTTGCAGCCAGTAGTACCCTCTGTGAAGTATGTCTGCGGCCTTTCCAGCTGCTGTAGTTGTCATGTGAGGTACATACCACACAGGGCATTGTTATGAGTAGAGGGGAACACTGACCTATATTTCCCTAGATGACACACCTGTTGTCATGACACATATCACACAGACAAATTACAGGTCTAGTGTGGCACTGTCTTTATCAAAGAGGTGGCTACTGTCCACCTGTGTCCCATGTTCCCTTATCACACCTTCGGTGTTGGATAGATCTCTACCTATGTGGTAGTTAATGGGTACAGTGTTTTGGAAAGGAGGAATGGCACTGCAGTATCTACACTTGTCTACAGTCCATGCCTTGGTCACCACACACCTGTTGCAGTACATATGGCCCCATGTTTCTCTCTCTATATATTATATATATATATATATATATATATATATATATATATATACATACACACACATATTTATATACATACATGTACACATCCATTGCTGTACACATAGATGTACATACATATAGGCACATGTACAGTCCACCTTTCATGGTGGGGATATCAGTTATGCGACAGTTGTGGGATGTACAGTTATGTGATTATATTGCACAGTGTTGTGCAGAATGCATGTGGGTGTCCTCAGCCCATGTAGCTTTAGCAGGCCTCACTGGCTGTAACACAGCAGATCTGACAAATCAATCCCGCAGCATTTAACCAGCACATGAAATATATCAGCACGGCATGCTGTTTTCTATGCCACACACTACGACCTACATAGATATATGCACATAACAACCTTCAACAACAGATGTCTGTCCACCCTTCACTAACAGTTGCAGTATGTCCCTTGCCCTATGCACATATGCAGATACAGATAGAAACGTACTGCTGCCACACATGGATGATTTGCAGTGTGTAGAGTACTCTTCAAGAACATCTACTACATGCCAACACATACATATGAGTTACACATACCTTACCTTTGTATTTCCCTGCTCCGTCTGTTACGGTTTTGTAGGTTTTTTTTTTTTTTTTTTTTTTTTGGGTTGGTTGTTTGTTTTGGGTTTTCTCCCTCTGTTTCTGTTTCTGTCTCAGTTTCTCTCTCTGTTGTCTTTGTCTTTGTCTCTGTCTGTGTCTCTCTCTCGCTCTCTATCTCCCTGTACCTGCAATGATATTATTGCATGTGTGGACAGCAGGTACAGCCTGCTTTTCTAGGTATCTGCACTTGTGCATGTGACAGCCTCTGCACCAATTGCTGCCCACCATTCAGTAATTGCATGCAGCTTGGTGTGTGCTGATTGCATTACTCACTGTGATTGCAGCCCACTGCTATAAAATGCTAGGTTAGGTAGGTGTAGCCTTTCAGCTTTCCAAGGTGGGACCCATGCTTGTTTGCTCTGGACACCGTTGTGTCAGTCAGAAGGTTGGTATATGTTTTTTATCTGAAGCTAGGGTTGTAACCAGTGATATGCATGTTGTACTCAAACCTGAATGTTGCTGCTTCCAGTACACACTTCTCAATATAGACATGTACTCACCCCTCCAAATGCTAACACAGGATACATGGGAGTATGTACTTTCTTTCTGAATTAGACATTTAACTGCCATACAAATGTGGTTAGTGCACTGTATTCCTGTGGCACATGCAGTGTTTGTGAACTGCTATACTGTACTTATTACGTTACTCACCTCTGAACAGTTTGTGGTTTGTTTGTGTTGCAATTAGCACAGGCTGTTCAACACAACTGGACATATTTCAGTACTGAGTATGCCTACCTACACCCTGGTTTTTGCCTGAATACACAGGTGTGTTGTACCTTTGGGTAGGGGTGCAGAACTGCAAAGAGAATTTTTTATTATCATATAAGGTTTATCTTGCTGAACATACAGGATTGCTGTGTATCTGTTAGTCTATCAAGGCAAGTAGTCTGTCTGCGTAGCTCCCACCTGTGGACATATCCAGATGGTAGCTAGAGGTTAGCCTATTATACTTTGTCTGTGCACCACACCAGTCTTTTCAGCACTGGCACATTGGCATTGTCACAGTTGGTTGTTAGCAGTACATGGCTACATCCTGTGATATTTCTGTGTTGTACTTCTACATAAGGGCATACTTGTGGAACTCTTTCCAAAGCTATTTGCAGAGTGTGTAACAGCAATAATGCTGATATGCCTGTGTGTTTCTGCCTCTGCCAGGCCTCAGATACTCTCAGGTATGTATTTGAATGGCCTCAGTGAAAGGTACATATACATTAGATACACCTGCAATATATTACAGACATATTGCAGTTGAGACTTTCTTGGGAATCAGAGCATATGTATACCTACCCCTTTTCTGATGTGCAAGCAGTGTCTACTCTCACCTATTGAGATTATTCATTACATGTGATTCCACACTTGTCTGC
The DNA here is from genome assembly GCF_019279795.1 of Protopterus annectens. Classification (NCBI taxonomy): domain Eukaryota; kingdom Metazoa; phylum Chordata; order Ceratodontiformes; family Protopteridae; genus Protopterus; species Protopterus annectens. The sequence continues at coordinate 614,204,917 of NC_056734.1, read as the reverse complement.
CTAAAGTTAGTACTTTCCAGAGTGATTCAGTGGGGCACAGCTAACATTTGTTTATGAATCAGGGACATCTCTGTAAAGCAGTCACAGTTGGGGTGTCTGCCCTCTGCCCTAGTCAACTTTGCCAGTATTTATCCTGGTCTGATACTGTGTGATGTTTGTAAGGTGCTACTGTAACATTATTCCCTGCTTGGATGGCTGGTTCTCTTTTCACAGTCATGTCATGCAATTCCACAACAACTGCTGGTAAAGACCCACAGAACAGGATTTGTGTTATACCATTCCTAATGTCCATTTACATTCCCTCATTGTAATGCATGATATAATTATGTCAGTACCAAGTTATTTGTATATCTGCTGTGGCTTAGTGGTAATTCATGCAGTCTATTGTGTCAATGGTCTGGGCTTTGAGACTGGCAGAGGTCTTTTCTTTTGCTGCTGAGCAGAACAAGGGCCCTTCCATAGAGTGACTAAGGCACTTTTAAGCAGTGGTAAGTGGGTTTGTGCGGGTTTGCGTGATGCTTAGTGATGCTTAGCTAAGCGCACACATGTGCACACTCGCTTAAACACGCTGACTACTGCTTAAAAGTGCTTACCCCTGCTAACCTCCGCACTAATTTCTTTTAAAGAAAAGAAAATGGGGAGATAGGAAAGTGGTGAAAAAGGGGGCACAAAGAGGAACACACAGTAGGTAAACAAGCTTGGGATGTGCAGGATGGGTGTAGGGAAGGTCCATAGCTGCCCATTTCTTTACCAGCAACAGCTGGGCATATGCAATAAATTTGGAGTGAAATTTGAAACCTTCCACCCCTGGGAGAGGGGTGAGGACAACAAAGTATGTTGTACTGCCAATTATAATTATCAGTTTACATGTCTAGTGGACATGTCTGCAAAATGGGCAGCTATGTAGCGGGCATAATTTTTTTGTGGGTACAGATTGCCCTTTTTTTTTTTTTTCAGGTGAGAGTGGAAAGTGAGGTAGAGGAAGTAGGTATGTTTGGGGAGGTAGGTTGGGGAGGTAAACAGACAAGACAGACAAGACGCATACAGGGGCGGTGTATGACACATGGGTTGGGTGAACACAATTGATGGGGATGGATGTTTGGAAATCGCAAGCCCACGAGCCCACAGATGGTAACAGTGGAACTGAGATCCCCACCCATGGGCAGTCACCACTGCACCTTCACAACCCCGAGGGTGGCTGTGCTGGGGGCTGTGTAGGATGGGCAGGCTCACACATGAGATGCGTCACTCTCGCCTCGAGCTGGCATAGGGGATCAGCGACTAAACACTGGATCTCCCTACGCACCACAGCCTGGACCCTTCAAAGGGTGACAGGTGGCCTTTCTCCGCCCACTCTTGCATGGGGGGGGACGAGCCCCATCCCCTGCAGTGCTTCCAACCGAAGGTGGCACAGGACCAATGGAGGAGGGGAGCCCGGGCTGGGCACCGGACCTGCTGGTGCCAGGTGCACCCGCCAGGTGAGGAGGGACAGGCGGGTCCACTGGGACCGGCCTTCCCATACGTTCTGTGATTAGGTGTGTTTAATTACAACATAAACAACAGCATTCCAGATTAGTTGTAACAGCATGCAGTAATATTCCCATTAACCCAACACACCACAGTTCCAACAGATGAGCCGCAAGCATAACACATGCATATATTGAACGACAGTGGATATTCCAACAGCATGCAGGGATGTTTGGTAGCAACAGGCCACCATGATTGTGGGGTTTGACCAGGGCACATGCATCAACGTGAATGCAATTATTTATAGAACAATAGGACATATGTCCCAACAAATGTTTAAGATTACACATACCCATTGAGGTGTGGAATTGCATGGTTTATGCACATACAGTAGGGTGCAGAAAATCCTCGATTAACATGTTATAATTACTTTTACTCTACACTACATTCCTAGTGACTGCAGGTGTATATCCCCTACATGTATTATTACTCTTGCCACCATGCATTAGGTTGTGTAATGGGTTTGGCTAGTTCAATATATGCCTGACCTATATCTGACATACTAACTGTCCAAGATGCAGATGTTACTGCTACATATTCCTTGATTACATTTATATTTCTTTATCTACATATCTGAATGTTTTCACATGACATTTTCACTTCTATTTGTACAGAACCCTGCATTTCTTGACATACACTCACATTTCTGGGGAACCTATTAACATGCTACTTGTGTGCCAGGTTTACTTATGCATGCCAGCCAGTAACTGACTGTTGAGGACTGTATATATACTTCACAGCTACTAGCACTTCCATCACCCACTTTATATGGGATTGCACAACTCTGGGTTGCCAGCACTTTTTAAAACAGTACTATTTGCATAATGCAAGGGTACAACATTTTACACTAAGTGACACAGACACACTCCGTGTTTTACACCTTTATTAATGACATTACACACTTTTCCACAGGCTCGCTCCTTTATTTGTTATAACGGTGCATATGGAAGACATATTCAAGACATATTATACCTTTATTAATAGGTTAAAACACTCTTTTTCAGGCTCACTCACTTATTTTATATGACAATACCTGCAGAGATATTATTCCGGGCATATGTTACCTTTCTTAATGGGTTACTACACTGGCTCTCTGACTTTTTTATCTGACAGTACATGCAGAGGAGTTATTCAGGCCATTTATGGCTGTATTATTGGACTACAACACTTTATTTCATGCTCTCTCCCCTATTTTATATAACAATACATGCAGAATAATCACTAACCTACCTGGTGGCGCAACCTTTGCAGCCTATCTGCATAGGCTTGCTGACTCACAGCATGGTCACCTGCAGCTGTAAAGTAAATTAAGGGATATTAAGACATACCTATCCGTTATACAGAATCAATTATCAATTCCTACATACTGCATTCCATGGCTACCTACTCAGTTGTGGGGCATCCTGCATCCCACGGGCCTCCTGTATCCATTGTTTCAGGCGGTCCTGCTTCCATCTCTTCAGGTCTGCATGGTGGTGATGGACCTGCTCACCAGTCCGAAGAATGCCTGTGATGCTAGTGAGGTCATGAGATAACCGATTGCAAGCCTCTGCCTTGTACTCCATCCCTTGGAACTGGCCCTGCAGGAATCTTGACTCATGATGGTGGACAAGGAGCCAAACCATGTATTTCGACTCCTCGATGCCCCAAAGTTGCGCTCGGAAGTGTGTACCCTCTCCTGCACCAGCCATTCTAACTGCTGATGTGAGCTACAATCAGTTATGGTGAGTATTCCTGCCTATGGTGCTTAAATATGCCGCATTTCTTGCACTTTTTTGTGAATGGCCATTTTTGAAAATTCTCTGCTGACTGCAGACCTGCTTAGTAATGGTTAATCTATCATTACTAAGTATATGTATGTTAACGGTGGCTGTGTCTCCTAAGTTGTCATGGCTAAGTGGTTCTGTGCTTTGATTAGGATGCACAAAGTCCTGGGTTCGAGCCTTGGCATTCATTTTATTTTCATACTGTCCAGACAGGTTAGGGGGTGTGGCTGCATTTCAGCAACTTTGCTCTATGTTGCTCCACGTTGCCCTACATGCTGGTTGGCATGGCGCGCACGTCTGCACAAACAGATTGCGCTGGTTAAAGCGCTACTTCACTATGGGCACCTCTACTGTGCTGGGTACAGCGCTCTTATACTGCGGGCAACTCTATTGCGCTGGGTAAAGCGCTATTAAACTATGGGCAACTCTATTGTGCTGGGTAAAGCACTGTTAAACTATAGGCAACTCTATTGCACTGGGTAAAGCGCTGCTTAACTGCAAGCAATTATGTATCAGGATCCTTTAAAAATTTTATATTTTGTTCACTGATACATTGGCCATTGCACTACTTTTTACTGATATTTTAATCATATGTGTCAGGTATTATTCCATGTACTGATTTAAAACATAAATAAGAAGGGGAGTGGTGGGGCTCGAATGGTGAATGTCTCTTCTTTGTGCAAACGCTCTACCTTTACACTATTGCTATTTGGTGCGATTTGCATAAACATTCTTTCTTATGCTCTTCCATGTCGGAATTGCTAACTACAGGTAAGCAATGGGCACACCCCCGCACACACACGCAAATACGGGCAGCTATTTTGGGAATTTAAAAAAATTAAATTAATGTTTTATTTTTCATAACTGTGATGGGGATTTACAATGTCAGGGAGTGTGGTGTTTGGTGTTAGGACATTTGAGTGGACTCGCTCTTGTGTGCTTTCATTTTCCTTTTACAAACCTTGCAGGGACATGGTCATTTAGACTGCTCGGCAGTCGGACACACCCCCTGCTTTCCTACCCGGTCCGTGTAAGACTTACGGATGAGTCAGCATGCCCTCATGAATATTCATGGCACGCTGACGTCATACCATTCAACTGCAGCCTCCGAATAAGACTTATTAAGTCTTACACGGAGGATTCGTGAATCCGGGGGTAACTTTATTGTGCCAAGTTTTTTTTTTCTTTTATTGTCATTAACTTCTTTGTTTCTTTCTAGGTGATTATGGTGGAGGCTTTAAGACAGTGATGGGCCAGTATTGTAGCACAGGCTGACGATTTGTTCAATGCCATTCCTGCTGAGGTACCAACAACTAGCACTCAGGGTGTGACCACACGTAAGAAGCGGCAGATGACTACAACCCGGGCATCCTGGGCGAAGAAAGCCAAGCAGACAGCATCAGCAGAGAAGGCTACAGAGGTGATGATGCCCCCTGTATCAGCAGCAGGTAATAATTCATCAAGCTTGGGGGGGGTGAGGAGACTGGGGCAGGTGTGGGGGAGAGATAGGGCACAGTGAGGGTGTCCATAGAGGGCTACTGGGTAGCGGTTTTAGGCTTTAGCCAAGTGTAGAGGGGGTTTTTGAGGATACCCTGTCCCTGTTAGAACAGGAGTTCAGGACGGATATCCATGAGGTAGGGTCTGATTTTGGTTTACAGCCGGGGGTTGGTTGACATCACAGGCCTTGTGACAGGAAGGGGCTCACATTTTATTGACCCCGCACATATCTCTGTTAGTAAAGGAGAAGATTTGGAAAGGGGAGTTTGTAGATATTTTTGAATTGATTGATGCAGATGGAGTTTAGTGGTTGACTGAAGATGAGACAGCTAATGGAAAGGACCTCTTGGCTGCATTGGCTGTGAAAGGTCACAAAAGGGTAAGGAGGTTTTGGGCTAAGACATGGGATAATTGGGTCCTAGGTTTCATTTCCTATATGGTGGTGTGTTTGGAAAGGGATACTTCACTGGCTCTTCCTCTTTTGGCTTATTTTTTTAACTATTAAGGAAGTGCAGAGGTTGAAGCCTGGTTATGGTATGACCAAAAATTTCACAAGCGTAAAGCAGTAGATAAGTCTATGCATTGAGAGGTCAGACATCTGGACATTTGGCTGTCCACCATGATAGATACCAGTGGAGGGGGTAGCAGATTATCTCAGCCATCTGAGGGAGGTGCAAGGATATGTCGGGCTTTTAATGCTGGTAGGTGTTCATGGGTGGGTTGTAGATTTGCTCATATTTGCTCAAAGTGTATTGAGATGCATGCATTAACACAATGTGGGGGTGTCAGGTTGGGGGTCAGGCTACACATTTTGGGGGTATAAGAAGTTGGAATAGTTCCTGTTCAGCATTGCTAGGTGGGTGTGGTTGGGCTAATTTTCAGGGCCAAAGGGGGAGTCCTTTCGGGGAGGTAGAGGGAGTTTTGGGGAACTATTCACCTATTAAGATGAAGGTATTGAAGGACTTATTGATGCCTTATCTGCTGCTGGTGGTAGCGTCAGAGTTGATAGAAGGTTTTTCCAAAGGGTTTTCAATTAAGTCTGCATTGGTGGGGGGCAGGAGGGTGGGGAGAAATTTGAGGTCTGTCAAGGGCAGGGAGGTGATTTTGCAAGAGTTGATTGACATAGAGTGTCAGGCTGGGAGAGTGTTAGGTTCTTTTTGTTACTCTCCTTTCCCTAATATTAGGTTTCAGTGCAAAGAAAAAGCATGGTGAATTTCACTTAATTCATCATTTATCGTACCCTGCAGGTGAGTCAGTGAATGATTTCATTCCCAGTGAAGAGGCTAGAGTATGCAGCTCAGGTCATTAGGAGTTTCAGGAACCCTTGGCTAGTTAAAGTAGATATTGAGTCAGCTTTCCGTTTGTTACCTGTGAGGGAGGAGGACTGGTCGTTATTAGGCATGGTAGTAGGGGACAACTTTTATTTTGACACTGCCATGCCTGTGGGATGTGTGGTGGCATGTGCTACTTTCGAGAAGTTTAGCTCAGCATTGCACTGGATATGGCAGCAGAGGGTGGGGGATCAGCAAGCCGTACACTGTTTAGATGATTTTTATTGGTGAGGGAAGGTAAGCAAGGGGCGCAGGTAGCTATGCAAGAGTTTGTGGGGATGTGTGAGACCTTGGGGGTACCTTTGGCTAAGCATAAGTTGGAGGGCCTAGCGAGGGCCTTGGAATTTTTGGGCAGAGCAGGGTTTGTTTTGTTTGCCTCCAGGTAAGATGGTTAGGCTGCAGGACAAGATCATTTGGGTGAAGTCTAGACCTAAGGTTCGGGTGAAGGATGTTATGGAATTGTTGGGTTTGTTGAACTTTGCGTGCAGGATGGTGCATCCTGGGCAGACGTTTTGTCGGTCTGTGGTAATTTTGTTTAAAGGACGTAAGTGTAAGCACCACAGAGTACGGGGTCAGTAAGTTGGCACGAGAGGATTTAGATTTGTGGATGCAATTTTTACAACAGTTTAATGGGATTTTATTTTGGCAGTTGGATTGGGTTACACAAGTAGAACTGCAGTTGTTTACTGATGCAGCTGGGGGGTCCAGAATGGGTGCTTACTTTGCGGGTCAATGGTTTGCTGTTCCATGACTGGAGCATTGGTCAGAGGAGTTGAAATGGGATGTTGCCTTTTTGGAGTTGATGCCAATCTGGGTGGCTTTGGTGGTATGGCAGGATCATTTGAAGGGGCGGAGGGTGGTGTTCCATTCAGATAATTCTGCAGTGGTGAGAGTGCTACATATAAAAACTGCTAAAGTACCTCACTTGTTATTTATTATTAGGAAATTGGTGTTGCATAGCTTGCTGATTAACGTTTCTTTTACAGGGTTGCATGTACTGGGGATTTCAAATGAGATAGCTGATAGTTTGCCTCATTTTCAGTTCTGCAATTTCTGTTAGGTGGATCCAGAAACCTGGCTTTGCATCCATCAGTTGTCCCACCCAACATTTGGCAGATTGGGCAATAGTGATTGGCAGGTTGGTTCAACAATTATGGGTGGCATCCACGAGATGAGCCTACAGTAGGGCATTGCTTGAATTCGACAAATATTTGTGTCAGTTATGAGAATTTACTATTATATTATCTAGCCATGTTGAAGGGACAGGGAAGGGCAGTGCGAGCGGTGAGGGTGGCCTTAGCAGCCATTGCTGCATATACTTGGTTGGTTGGATTAGAGGATTTCACTAAGTCGTGGGTGGTGAGTAGAGTGTTAAAAGGGTGGGCTAGAGTTGCAGGGAGCAGCACGAATAGGAGATGGCCGGTTATGAAAAGTATTTTAAAAATGTTGTTAAAGGATTTGAGTAAAGTGTGTGGTTGTTTGGATGAGTATGTGTTGTGGTGTAGTTAGTGTTTGGATGTATTGCGGTGTGTTTCATTTGTCGGAATTTTTGGGTTCATTGGGTATCAGAGGATGTATTGATATTACCTAGGGCAGTGCATATTAGATATGCGTTCTTTGAAGACAGATCAGGAGGGGCTTGAGCCACCCATTGTTTTGGAGGAGATGGGGGTAGCTTGGCGATGTCTAATAGTTTGGGGAAGAAAGTTGTGTGGTGTACGGAAGGGTAGAATTCAAGGGTTGTTTTTTTCAGCAGTGAGTGGTAAAGCATTTACAGGCGAGAAATTAAATGTGGTTATGAGAAGAGCGCTTTTGAGTGTCGGTTTGCAAGGGGATAAGTTTTCTTCACATTCTTTTCAGATGGGTAGAGCATCTAATCTGGCTAAGGAAGGTAGGCCAGTGGAAGTAATCAAACGGGTGGGTCAGTGGACATCCAATGCCTTTTTGAATTATATTAAATAGATTGTAGAGGCTTTGTTTTTTAATTTTTTTCTCTCTCTCTCTTCTCTTAGATCGGAGACGCATCATCATTTTGGGCCATTCCTTCATATTCTGGGCTGCTACGTGTGTGGAGGTTAGACCCAATGGCCTAAATCTGGGATTGGATAATTTTGGCTTAAAAATCACTTGGCATGGTGTTAGAGGGCTAAGGTGATGTCAAATATTGCAAGAATTTAATGGGTTGCAGGTTAAGTGGGGGTTGCCTCAGGTGTTAGTATTTCATTTAGGTGGCAATGATTTAGGCAGAGTACCGAAGAGGCAGTTGGTTTGTCAAGTTCGTGAGTACATTTTAGCATTGTGGAGGATGTATCCAGGGATGGTTGTTATCTGGTCTGATATTATTCCTCGGTTGGTATGGAAAGGGGCACAAAATTTTATCACCATGGAGAAGGCTCGGAGATATGTCAATTTTAAGTTGGTAAAATATTTGGGAGAAATTGAGGTACATACGGTCCGGCATGTAGAGTTTGACAGTAAGGATCAAGAATGGTATAGACCAGATGGTGTTCACCTCAATGATTTTGGTTTGGATTTATTTAACCTTAATTTGGGTTTGATGGTGGAGGATCTTGTGAAGAAATGTATTGTTTGAGGGGGAACAACCCTTTAAGGGTTGGTGGGAGGAGAAGAGGGTCAGACCTGACTCTTCTGTTCCCCTCTACAGGATGGTGGATGAAAATTGGTATGTGTGAGGAATTAAGGTGAGCGGGGACGCTGCCTTTGTTGTTTATCCAAGGTGAGTGGGTACGCTGCCTTGTCTTTGGCTATTATATATATGGGTGAGTGGGGACGCTGCTTGTATGTTGATTTGATTGATGTTTGATAACAGTTTTGTTGTTCCTTAGTTAACTGTATTCAAGGGGTGAATGGGAACGCTGCCCTTATGTTTGTCTTTTATGTTCAATAAAGTTATGTTAAGCAATTTATCACAATAAAGGTAGTCAAACATCTGTGGGTGTTTATGTATTTATTAGGACCGTGAAAAAAGCTATTAGAGTGACAAAAAAAAACCACACCAGCAGCAACTAAAAGAATGCACTGGACACCAGTAGAAAAAAATTATAAAAATACAGTGTGACTACCACTGCTATCCACATACACTTTAATGTAACAGATGAACAATAACACAGAAAAAAGAAATGCAATGAATAAATAAAATTGATAAGCATTTTTGTGTTAATAGTAACAATTCTTAAGATTGTATCTAAAGCTTACAATAGGAAATATTTACAAGAAAAGCCAGTCAATAAAACAAGAGTATGCAAATAAAAAAATATTTCTCATTCATATTCACAAGTTTCTAACCAATAAAAATTGGAAGCATACATATAAACCCATGTTATTGGATATTGAAAAATGGAGTGACCAATAGGGAATAAACACAGGAGGATTATAAATACTCTTGTGCACACATTTGAGAGACTCCTGTCCAGTGGGGAGTAATTAAAGCTGATGTACAAACTGGTCAGGAGCATAAGCCTGAAACCATAAAGCAGCCAATAAATCCACATCCTTATAATGTACATATTTAGATCCTCAGCCAATTATTGTGTGTGTGTGGGGGGGGGGGTGACTGAACCACTATCTCTCTCTATTTACAAAATGTCTTAAAATCCTTATTTATGTTATGTTAAAAGCTATATTATAGACACTAATGAATTTTTGAAAATGTTATTTGGCAAAAGTTAAAAGTGATAAAAAAAATTGATACTGTTTAAATTGGATACTAATTCATTTTTACAGTGATAAACACGTGAGATGCAAGCAATTAAGGAGCACCTGTGTAAATATGGTGACATGACTGGAAGACATCTTGAAACAATTTGCTTGCCATTGGATGTGGTTTTGATAGTAATGTATTTTATTCAATGAAGGGTTATAACATCATGTATGTGAGATAGCCATGGGTATGCCAGTACTTACAAAAATACAACTTTAAGTGAGTCTGAAGAGAAAACCATATTTAATGTTTTCTTGTGTAAGCAGGTGATGTTTTATAAAAATTTTGCAAAATATTATGTTTTAATTTGGAATAGTACCTCAAGAGTATCTGACAAATTTGTTGATATGAATACAAGTACCAAAGTTTAAACATTTAAACTGAATTATTCCAGGTAGATCATTTTTAGACATTAATATTATAACAAAAGGAATAAATATGATGTCTAGCTAGAATATATAAAAAAGGAAGTCCAAGTGAGTTGTTGCCTACATAGGAACAACATGCATCCAAAATACAGACAAAGTGATAGTTACACATTAATTTTTAACAGCTTGTAGTTAAACAAGTTAACTGCAAATGATGCAGAATTTGAAGAACTTAACAGCATGAGAACAGAACATATGAAAAAAAGAGTGTGAGGGAACAGGTACACTATGAACAACAAGGTAAAGCCAGACCAAATTTTTCAAAAGGCAATGAATGTATTATCAGGAAAAATAATTATATAACAGATGAATTGCACTGTAATATAATAGAAGGGCAAGTCAGATAGAGAAATAATTAAAAGTAATTGGCTTAACTAAATAATCATGTAGAAGAAATAATTAAAAGTAATTGGATTAATAATCCTGTCTTAGTTTATGATTCATCGTGGATTTGCCTAGTAAGAGAAGTTTTATTTGAATTTGTATTGTATTTCCTATCACTGTTTTTCACTGCTTGTAAAAAGGAAGGGACAGCTTGTAAACAAGAAGATGTTGTACCTTTAATTTTCACTGTTTTTTTAAGAAAGGGATATATTTTAGACGAGCAGAATGTAGCCATCCTAAGGGACCTACTCAGCTATAAATTCACATAGACTGCAGAGAGGACAATCCAGAGCTTAGCTAAACAATCCTGTCTTGTTTCCTGATTTATTGATCTTTCCTGTTAAAAAGGGATGTGGCTGTAAGCGATAGTGAGCAGAAGCTACTGCATGCACAATATAAAGGAATTCCAGCTTTTGTGTGACCTTCAGAATTTGTAAATAACGTTACTATACTTAATATAGTGTTTAGTTTTATATTGTTTTGTGATTTTTCTCACTGAAGTTGATTTAAGTTCTCTTTATATTTTGTGGTAACTGATTTTGATTATTCTTTTCTGTTAGAATTTTTTATTCATTTGCAGCTGAATATGGATCCCTTAAAAAGTATGTCATTAATGATTTTCTAAAGCACAAATATCTTGCACAGTGAAATAAATGCTAATATATATTTAAAGGTAACACCAGAAAACACTGGTGATTTGTGTTTCTCATGTCAAAAGTTGGATGATTTGCTTACCATTGTTAGAAGTAAATCTAGACTTACTGATGATGATTGCACTTGTGCAATTGGCATGGCTTAAAGAACGGTTGTTACATATACTAATGACTGGACTGTTGAGGTAAATAATGTTAGGCAAAGAGCCAAAAGAACATATTTAAGCAAGGATATATCTATTGTCTGTAAAGATCATTCAACCCCTATTAAACAAGACGATGCCCCTGACAACTTTGGAATTCTGGATACAAGTGTTCAGCAATCTGAGTATTTAGAGCATTTATAAAAAAAGAAAGAATGGAAGAAGTTCACAACAAATAACAAGGAATAAAAAGAAATTGATAAATGTCTTTAAAGTGAAGAGAATACATACTAAATAGGGCACTACTTTCTTATGTAATATAAAGACAACAGGGAATGATAACATTTTTCAACCAGAAAACCTTCAGTCTACAGAAAAAGGCAGCATTTTTTCAAAAGAGAAGGTAGAAAAAAGAGGCAAGGGGCAGGTGAAAAGGAAAAAAATTAAAAACTAAACATTGAAGGATGGAATAACTTTATTGTAAGTAAAAAGAAGTGAAAGACAGATGCTGACAACATGGCTCAAGCTGTGGCTGTACAAAGCCAGCTGGATGAGAGTTGTATGCTTGGAAATGTAAAACACAATGAAAACAGTAGGATTAATACGACTAATGATGATGAAGATCCTTCCTTTCTAACAATTGATAGAGCAGATATTACTGTATTAGAAGTTAAAGGTTTTTCAGATCAGGTCAAAAAAGATATTCTTGTAATTCGAGATTCAGTTATTAGTGGAACTGATACATTTGCAAAGAATAAGATAATGAACGTCAAATAGCGTTATCCTTGCCAGGAGCAAAAATGGAGGATGCCAGACAAGCCTTGGAACACCTTAATGTAAGGAAGTATGGATCTGTTTTTCTTCTTGTCAGTACAGATGATCTCATCTGCAAGGGCTCTCTGACTATTAATAGGGAACTGACAGCACTCTTAGTATAGCTTATACTGGTGTTAGGACCTATTTTTCACAAATCACAATAGAGAAAGGATAGTCAGTTCACAGTGAAAGAAAATATTTTTGGGGTAAATACCTACATGAAAAAAATGTCCCATTTAAAAAGAAATGGAAACATGTAGCATCTGAACCTAATTTTGGGCACACAGGAGTGGCCTTACGTCAACTGGTGCCCTAAGCAAAAGTGCTCCATGGTGCCCTCCACCACACCACCCAGTGCCCCCATCCTGGTTTACCTAATGAAATAAATTCTGGAAAAGTGCCCTTTCTAGAACAGTGCTCTAGGCAGCCATCTAGTTGGACTATGCCTAAGGCTGGCAATGTGGGCATACATGTTCAGACAGAATGGCATGCATTCGCTAAGCTCAGGAAAGAGAATTTTTGCAGCAGATATTTTGCAATATTTGACAAACACAAGACAGGATTTTTGCCAGGTCAAAAACTTAACAGTTCACAGCAACATTTGATGCATCTCTGATGGTTATTGTTAATGCTGGGAGCATTAATAATAAAGATTTTTTTATTGGGAAATTTGCTATGTTCTTACAGGAGTGATGTTATTGTTTGTGAAACATAGTTAAAGAACACTGACTGGAAAGCAGTTCTATCAGGGTATAAATGTTTTTACTGTAACAGACATTTTAATAAAAAAATCAGATGGAGGTGTTATGATAGGGATTAAAGATAGTTATGAGACCTGTGATTATTACATGTTCAGTGATAACATCAATTCTACAGATTGTGTAACTGTGACAATAAAGACAATCCTGAAACATACAACAATTGCTGAAGTGTCTTGACCACCAAAGTCAAGTGCTGATGACCTAGAAACATGAACACATGAAACACAGGAGGGAAAAATAATAGTGGCTGGGGACCTAAATTTACCAGAAACAGACTGCAATAATATTGATTCAACAACATTAGTAAGGAAATTATTTAGAACATTTGCTCAGGAGCAAAAAGTGATTCAGATTGTAAAAAACCTACAAGAAAAAGGAACATACCAGACATTGTTTGGCTTCCTAAAGAAATTACTGTTACTTCATGCCACATTTTACCACCACTGATGTGCAGTGATCATGGGTTATAAAAGCTAATTTCTTACTAGATAATTCTGCCAAACTGAAATCCAAAGCAATACACAGAATATTAATTACAGATTATATGGAAACAAAACAGTCACTATATAAAACTAATTGGAGTAATGCGTTCAGTGGAAAAATTGCAGAGGGAATGTGGAGACTTTTGAAAGAGAAATTGAGTGCAAAAAATCAAAATTTTTGACACCAGTAGTTAGGCATACAATGTCAGGGGTATATATTTCCTTAAGAACAAGATACCTGATTAACTTGAGACACAAAAATGTAAGAAATGGAAGACAGGTTGAACTGTAACTTTGAAAACTGAAACAAACAAGATGGGCAAACAAATTAAGAATAGAGTAAGACAAAATCTAGAAATTTTTGAAGAAAATGTATATGAAGATATTGACCATAATAGGAAGCCATTTTATAGATACATAAGCTATGGAACAAGTAAAGACATACAAATTGATAAACTGTGTGTAGATTATAAAATTCATTCTCAAAAACAAAAGATTATAGATATGTTTACAAAATCTTATACATAACGTTTTGGCTGCACAAAGGGGGGGGGGCTGTCCTAGTAACATCCAGGTAACATCAGATACAGAAATCAATTTAGATTATACTGAAAAAGAACTATGCAAATTGGATCCAAACAAAGCAAAGGGAAGAAATGGAATTAGTAATAATGACCTGAAAACAGTTCAGCAAGAACTTATAGCACAATTATGTTTGTCATTTCCTAGGTCATACAAAGATGGGGAGATTCCTCAAGATTGGTGATGTGCATTTATTAAATATGTCTTTAAGGGAAAGGCTAAACCCATTTTCTAGGATAAACCCAGACTCATATGACCCTTAAGTCTACTTTCATGTTGTGGAAAATAGTGGATAAGGTAATATTGGATAAGTTACTGTCAGAACTGAAAAGGTTGGGACCTGAAACCATATATCAGCATGCATATGTTGAAAATAGATATATTACCACCTGTAACAGAATGTTCTATAACAATATAACAACAGCTATGAGTGAAAAGTTGTGCTGTGATGTAATTTATATAGACGTAACTTCAGCATTTGACAGGGTCATATGCAAAACACTGATCAATAAATTAGAACAACTAGGTATCGATGTACTCCTGATAAGATGGACAGCTGCATGGATTACAAATAGGTCATAGCAAGTATCATACAACAATTGGACAGGTGAAATCATTGGTTACAGTCAGGGTGTGCCATAGGGCTCTGTCCTGGGCTCTTACCTGTTTAGATTGTATCTTTCAGACCTATCCTTTTCATCTGAATTGTTCAACAATTTGTATGTAGATGACTTGAAACTGGGTAAAATTATTACAGAATATGTTTGCAAAAGAAATGAACTAAACTTGAACATTTGGGCACAGGAGAATACTATTTTGATAAATACATCAAAAACTAAGCATATGAAATTTGGGAGACATAAATCGAAAGATGAATATTCAATACAGCACACAGTGATTGAAACTGCAGACTCATTTAAGGACCTGGGTATATGGGTAGATCCAGCTTAGAGTTTTTCTAATCATATCTACCAATTTGCTAATGATATTTATAGAAATATAGGTCGTAGAAAAACATTTATAAAGTCTAGGAAATCAGAAATGATGAAGTCATTGTTTGTTAATTACATCAGACCTAAACTTGAGTATGGAATAACAACATGGAAACCTTATAAGAAAACAAGCATGAGTTAACATCAAAGAATACAGTGGAAATATAGCAAGGGCATCCATGGATGTAAGTTATTATGAAATCTAAAATATCTGAACTTGTACAGTGTCTCATGCAGATATTTAAGAATAGATCTTATTCAGGTATATAGGGCATTTAGAGACAACTATCTCTGGGAATGTTTGGGGTTATCAAAAAGTAGTAGAGAATCATCAGACAACTGATGTAGAAGATTCTATATGAATGGACAGTGTACTAATTGATTCTCTGAGAGAAGTAGCTGATATGTGCAACAGAGTATCAAATTACATTAAACCAAACACTAGTTTTGATATTTTTAAGAACAGCCTGGACATTTATTATGGAAATAACTGTTTTGGTATATTGGCAGGCTAGAATGGCATTAATTCCCATGCTTGAAATAACTGTATATATGGTATAATAGATGTGCTTCCAGAAATAAAAAAGCAATGGATAGAAGAAAATGGAGTTTATGTGCAACAGAGGCAGGAATTTAAAGCAACAATTAAGCTATAAAAACTTGAAGAAAAAAGCATGCAGAAAAAACATGTTATAAAGATTTGAAAGAAGGCCACACAAGCATATTATAATTGTTCTTTTTGTAAGCATATTGGAAGTAAAGTGAGTTTTATACATCCAATAACAAATATACCTTTTGAGTTTAACTGTTTTGCTACTGGCAACTCAGAGACTATAGTTTATGAAGCTATATGTAAAGTGTATATGAGTTTCTATATAGGTAAAATTAACAGGAAATTAAAGAAGCAGGTAGCTGATGATTTGTCTGAGGTAATATGTAGTGTGCTCAGAAATGCTTTGGCTAAACATATTAATGAGATGGGTAATCATCATAGCTTTACATTTAGAGTCATACTGAGAGGTATGTCTAATATAAGGTGTGGTGATGTTATAATAACTCTACCTTCCCAGGGCTAGCCACCCAGCAGTATAAACCTTGACTCTAGCTAGATGATTGTCACTGTTAAAGTGACACCCCAACTCCATGTGCAAAAATGGGAAAAAGGGGGATGTGGATGGAAGGATGGATGGATGCAATATTAATTACTGTGTTAGCAGAATATGACTAGGAAACACTTTTGAATGTTGAGAAAAAACCTGGCTTAATTATAGCCATTACTATAAAACCATTGTTGAAAAAGAAACAAAGAGTTTTAAAATGCTTATTTTTGCATATAATTTTTAATGGCTGCATCTCAATGATAGTTTGTGATTTTTTGCTTATGACACATGATTAATTGTGTATGTTAATTATATATCAATATTTAAATGTGGGTTGTGCTATTTGGTGTATTGCACTGATAAAAGGGATTTGCCTGAAAGCTTTTTTGTTTTGAGAGTTTTATATATTAAATATGTTTCACATGTTTTGGTTCTCTTGGTGTTGTTTTCTTAATTTTTTGAAAGTCAGTGTGGTAAAGTTTACGATGTGAGAGAAACTATTGATTCCCAAGAGATTTGCACTAAGATTAGAGACCCTACAATAGTGGACTGAAAAGGAATTCAGGCTATGCCACTTAAAAAACATTATTATATTTATTAGTTTCAGGGGTAAGTGAAGGTATAAAGGGCAAAGGGATACCAGTTATTCTGGGTAGACAGAGAAAATTCGATAAAGATGTGCACCAAGTATGGAGAGTCTGCACACAGCAAAAACGTGTAATAAATGTGGCAGTGATACACATTTTGGTTTCATTTCAGAAAAAAATGCAACAAAATTAAGAAAGTCAAGGCAGTGATAATGAAATATGTGAATGAGAATAAAAGAACAGTGCAGGACCTTACCATATAAACAGCATATTGAGAAAAAAAAATTATAGCAAATACACAGTAAGGTGGAATATAAGAAGAAGTGATTAGCTTACAGTCTGAAATAAACATGAAAAAATAGTAAGGATAAAATAGTAAAGGGGAAAATACAGTTATCATAGTTGAAACAGGAAAATCTTGAAAAAACATTTTCATAGTTTTAATCTAAAATCCAACCAAATGGATTCTACGTACTGTGTTAGTAAGACCAAGGAGAACTACTGTGATAGAAATTAGAAATGTGGACTGCTTTGAAACGCGTGTTGATGTATATACATAAAATTCCATATAAACGCAAATAAAATATAAAACTGAAAATATGACTTCAATTTGTCTAGGGACTCCTTTTTGAATTTCAACAAAATTCATAGTAAAAAAAGGACAAGATGTTAAAGTATTGTTTGATTTCTGCAAGAACAGCAATACTGGAAAACAGCTTTATATAAACAAAGGTAGAATCAGAGCAGAAATAGATTATGTTTTGCACTCATGCTCATAGGATCATAGATTAGTACTAGGCCAACACCTTAACCATTATGCCAACTACCCCCCCCTTTATGCCAACAATGTGTCTAAAAGGTAACAGACAATGAACAATATTGTGTTTTAGACCATCTTTCTATATGAGAAAAAAATAAGTAGTTATGCAGCTAAGGGGATGGCCTAATGGTTAAGGTGTTTGCCTTACAAACACAAAGTGCAGGGTTCAAGTCTCATAAGGGATAATTGGCTACGCTTGCAATGGCTCACAAGGACAGTTAGCCTAGTACTAACCTATAAATGATAATAAAACAAATAAATTCAACCAGTGTATAAAAGAACTAGAGTATACTCTCATTAAAAGAAAAATATATTATAAAAATTGGACTTTATGACAATTTGCTGTCAATTTAAAATACATGTTAGGATAAAAGTGTATAATAATGGGAGTACATAAAAATGTAATCAGGAAGTCTTTAGTCAATTACATAACTTAGAAAATAATGATTAGAGGTGCTTTATTAAGATAATGTAAACACACAAGGAAAAGTTATTATAACTCACCTTTTGTGCTGGGGGTTCTATTCCCAATCCAGGTGACTGGACTGTTGACACTGTAGTGCAGTATTACAGGGGTACTGCACTCCTGTATCTTCCTTCAGATGAGACACAAGTTCCATCTGCTTGAGTTGATGATAGCTCCAGTGGGTACAATAAAACCCACCACACCTATCAGAAAGTTTCGGGGAAGTTCCATGATCTCTTATCCAGTAGTAGAAATACCACTGCCAGTTTTCCCTGAAAAGAACAACTTAATTCTGCCAATAATGGAGAAAATAAATAAATTAACTGAAGGATGTATTATTTGTGCCGAATATGGCAATGAACGATAAAAAAAAGGATGGTCTTTTAATATGTAATTTAGGTAACAGATAAAAGAAAATCAATTATTTGTTAAAAAAAAGAGGAAGTGTTGTAGGTTTAAAGAAATAATAAATATTGGAACAATACCCACAGATTTTATACAAGGAAGCAATAAAAGTATGAGGGTTTATGGGGTAGATTAACTGCCAGCTGAAAATATCGATAACATAGAAAAAGATTTAACTATAGAAATGTGGCAGATGATGGTCACTAGGTTAACAAAGATGAATGACAAGGTCTTAATATATACATTTTATAACACTGTAACATAGAACACATAACACAATTTTCACAAATTTTAAATGAGCAGTATACTGAAGGGCATTATTCATGAATGTGTAGATAAAGGCATGTTTTTATGGGGGAAAATGGAAAACTTATCTAACTGGAGGACCTATATCATTATGCCAATGATTACAGAGTTTTGATGAAAATGCCACAACTAATATATAAAGTAATACAAGAAGAAGTTGAGATCCAAGGTAAAATATATTAAAGAACATGTTGTTATTACTCATGAAAATAATAGATAGTATAGCTAGGATGGATCACTATGGAAAATTATCATGTGATAATTTGAAGGCATTTAACACAGTTCTCCCTAAAATGATATGGACACTGAAAATTATGGTTTCAGGGAAAAGTTTTCTTATAATATCTTCCAGAAGATTTAAATTTTACTAAGATTATTGATATTTTAAATGGATTGGGAAGAAAAATTATTAGGAAGAAAAGAGGAATAAAGCAATGTTGCCAAATGAAGAGGAATGCCTTTGTCTTAATAATGAATGCAGAGTGAATAAAATACAATAAAAATACAAAGAAAAAATCAAAGTGGTTTGGAATTAAATGCAGAGATAAACTAAGACAAATTTTGGTCTTTGCAAATGTGCTATTAATAGCTAAAATACTATGTGGATAAAACAGGCAGTTATGAAATCTACAAGTCGAATTACAAACAAGTGGGTTATGATTAAATAAAGAAAAAAATAAAGGTTATAAGGAAAAAGAAAATATATTAGAAATAAATATTAAGAAAATGGAGATAAATATTGTGTGTTAGTTTTAGACATTCAGAAGGTAAACTTAAAGAACATAAGGAAAATTTAGAAAAATACTATAAATAAACTATAAGTCTATAGTCTGTTGTAAGTGCTTACATACTAGTAGCTACTAAGACACTTGCTCATTATCACTTGCTATAATAACTCCCACTAACCCAAATTACTTTACTTAGCCCTTTCAGTATCTGACCTTTGGAAACTGTATAGCACTATAAAAGTTCTAACTCTAAAATACCCACCCTGTTGTTCCTAACCCAAGTCCTTGATCCCTAACCCTAAAATTCCATAGTCCATCACCAACCCTAAAATCATTGATCACACTTGATGCCTAAAATGCCACTCTAAAGTCCATAGGTGCTCACTAAGCTAAAAGTCCAGTCCTACTTACTAAACTTAAATTCCCTGATTTTTCACTAACCCTAAACTTGCCAATTACTCCCTAACCCAAAACTCCCCTGATGCTCTCTAAGCTTAAATTTCTTTCCTTATCCCTAACTCTAAAACTTCACTCCTTTCCCTAAACTTAAATACCCTTCCTAATTGCTGAATAAAACCCAAATCTGCATTCCCTCTTCCTCCCTATTGCTTGCAACACTTACCTTGTTTAAACTTAAATAATGCATTTGCTTAAGCTGCATCAGCTGCTTGCCCAAATTCATATTTGAGTTTGAGTGTGAGTGGCAGCCTGTATGATCTACAACATCATCGAGTCTCTGGCTTCAAAACAGTGGTCTTGGAGCACCTGGGATGTGAGTGTTTGCAGTAGAATCAAAAATAAAGACTACTATGCAGATGTGGAAAATGTTTAAGGCATCAATCAAAAAGAAAGTCAGTCTAATTAATACTGTTTTGCTCAGGGTTTTATGTTGTCATTGGAAGTCATTACTTTAACATAACAATTGTAAAAGTACTTAATAGAATTAATCTTTGGATTTTTTTCTGTGATTTAAAGTTGAAACCCGTGAAGTGAGGCATCATCAGTAATGAAACATCCCATAGTGGCATTTTGATTAATAAATCCAGTAGTTCCTCAACCCTTACTATATCTATTCTATACGTTAGGTATTATTATTATTGATAAAAGTAATGAAGAAAGTCTGCTGAAATCAATATAACGGTTTAAATAAAGATCACAATAGTAACATTGCTTGAATTATATCAAAAGTGTGATAGAAAAAACAGTTTTATATATGAGTAGAAGACAAAATTGCTGAGATGGAATCACATATTACAAATGCAGGAGAGGAAGGAAGGAAATAGTATTTGAAAATCATCAAACAATATAACCTAGCAGATGCTTGGAAAGAGTGGTGCAATGAAAGACAAGATGCACATAAAGCAAAAAGAAACATTTAATTGGAGCTACAGGAGCATGATTGATGTGGTATCATCTTTAGAAAAAAATGCCAGTGGCAACTCTCAAACATGCAAGAAATGTCATATTTAGTTGATAAGTATAAGGAAGAGGAAACTTTAGAATTCATTTTGTTGCTTGTAAACTGTGATAATATGTGAAGGCTGCCAGCCTAGCTAGATAGAATTTTGTAGATAATTCTATATCATTGTAAATATGAATATAATTTGCAGGCGTGTCCTCTTATATGAAGAAAACTGTGCTAAATGTTGAACTTCAAAAATGTAACCACAGAGCACTCTGCTGATAAGTCAAGCATTGTATGACTAATCTCAAAGCTCGGGGACATAATGTCTGGACTGAGGAATTCCTTCTATTGTTTTGAGACCAGATTTAATTGCTAGATTTTACATATATAATATATTTTATTTCTGTAGTTTCCTGGCCAGGTGCAAGATCAAAAAAATGCTAACACTCTGAGTTTCTGTTAGCCTGGGAACCAGAGAAGAATGATGTAACCGAAAATGAGTCAGCAGTGATGTATTATTTTTAAGACTTTCTCAGAGAGAGAGAATCAGAGCATTTTGCATTTGTCTACAGAAGTCATCACTCACCAGCACTTACTTTGCTCTGTCTGTATGTAAGTAGGATCTTAGACTTTAGTGTTTCTCTTAAGAAATAGATAGAAAATAGTAAGTTTAAACTAGCTGCTTTCTATATTTATGTCAGACTATTCTACAGTATTATTTTAAGCATTTCCTGTGATTTCTGAACTCTTGACTATCACTGTGTTGAATAGAGAAGATTTGTCTTGTGTTTTTATTTATTATTAAATATTTTAAACCTTTCAACTGTGGCTGTTTTGTGTAGATGCAATTTAAGGTCTAGAATACATTGCATGTATATAATGATACTGTACAAAGCCACTCCAAATAAGCCTTGTTGTTCATCACAATTACTAATTGAATGATAATATTGCACAGGAAATAATTGGACACCGTTTGGTAAGGGCCTTTTTAGTAGCTGATAAGATTAGTTGGTGGCAGTGATTACTACCTTATAGCCTGACAGGATGCGACATAGCTGGAGAACCTGTGTCAGCCTTCCCCATAAGTGTCTGTGTGTATATAAACCAAATCTCAAAGTGTGTGTGTGTGTGTGTGTGTGTGTGTGTGTGTGTGTGTGTGTGTGTGTGTGTGTGTGTGTGTGTGTGTGTGTGTGTGTGTGTGTGTGTGTGTGTGTGTGTGTGTGTGTGTGTGTGTGTGTGTGTGTGTGTGTCAGCTACTTGGGCAGGGGCACAAAGCACTGGTTGGACAGAGAGGGCACTGGAGGTTTTGGCTTGACTACTTGGATGAGATGTGTACCCTGTAGCTGTGCCAGTGGGGAGTCTGATTGGGGATCTGGAGGGAAAGGTAGAAACCAGCCCCAGACTGACTGTGATCTCTGCGTGCTCTTAAGGGAAATTGTACTTTACTGTGTGTGTACTTGTTATCCTTCCCAATATGGATGCCCCTCACTGGTGTTAGTGGTGAGGATTGAGGCTCCTTGATTAGCGGGCCTGTGCACAGGCATCACATAAACTATCTCACAGTTTTGTGGAGTTATCTTATGAAGAAACTTTCAGATGGGAGATCACAAAGACAGAAAGTTACAGTCCTGTATAGCTTCTATATATCTTTTGTATTGGTAGAGAAGAAGAGATCACTGAAAAGGCAGAGAAAACAAACATATATCATTTTAGTGTTGAGTGGAGGTTGTGAACAACTGACACTATCTGTTGGAATAGTTAAACATTGTTTTTACTTTATTGTATTTGTATTTTTTAAAGCTGTGTATACTGTTTGCAGTTTATTTTAGGATGACCGAGTCTGAGTAGCTTCTGTTGCTTTCCAGGCTTTTTAAATCCATGCTGTTGTGAGTGGCTGCAGGCAAGAGCATTTGTGCACAATAGACATGGTGATGTGTGTATGCATGTATCACTCTCTTTCTCTCTACATATATATGCATGAAAAGTAGTAGAAGCTGCATATTTTTTACATTAGAATAGAAGGAAGCCATTGCTAGATTTTGATTTGCATTTTGAATGTTATCTGCGGTGGTGCAGCGGTAGCATTGTTGCCTCACAACAAGAGGTTCTCCTGTTCAATTCTCGGCTGGAGTGCAGGGAGTGCCTTCTGTGTGGAGTCTGCATGTCCTCCCCACGATTGGGTGGGCATTTGAAAGACATGCGTAAATGGGCATGCCTTCGTTGAAGGTTGAACGTCAAGCTGGCACCTCGGCGTTCGTCAAAATCTACTGCCAATCATTAGCGGACCGGAGTTCCGCTGTGGCAACCCCAACCGAGAAAAACCGAAAGACAACAACAACAAAGTTCATGGGTTTATAACTAAGTGCTAGGCTCGCTGCCCTTGTGAGCCATTTCAAGCCTAGTCCATTTTCCTTTTAGTGCTTGAAATAACCTATTCCATTTTGTAATAGATTCACCTTACTCATCCACAGTCAATAATTATATATTACCTGTAGTGAGAATAAGTGAGATCATACCATAGATAATCTGAGAGGACCCATGCATGGGATAAAGCTTTTAGAAGCTGCATCTGTCCATCTAGCAACCCCACATTGTACCCTCACACAGGCAGTCTCCCAGACACCTTAAGTGACCACAACATAATATACTTTATGCGTAGTAGAACAAGCATATGCAAAACCACTAACTATATATCCACTAGAAACACAAAAAAAATTCTCTCCTGAGGTCCTCAACACTTTACTCTGTAACTGTGACTGGACCCCCCCTAAAACCCTCCCACTTGACCAGGCTGTAGCATATTTCAACAAAACATTTCTACAACACCTAGACACTGTCGCTCCATTGTGCAAAATCAAGGTAAGAATCTCTACAAACCCCTGGCTCAGTAATGAAACCAAACAAATCCTCAAGTCCAGAGGCACTGCCTGGCTTTACTATAAAATAAAAACAAAGAAACACAAAGCCTAACTAAGTACCAAGAACTGCGCAACCATGCAAAAAAATGCATTAGGCTGGACAAAAAATCCTACTACACAACATTACAAACTAAATACCAACACAACCCGCAAAAATTTTGGAAAAATGTAAACCAGCTACTAAAATCCACCCAAAAGGCTACCCCCAAACCAACCACCCCTGACACTAAAGTTCCCATTGAAACACAATTCAACTCCCACTTTGTGAACTCAATTCTATCCTTAGTATCACAGGACAGTTCATTTCTCACTATCCCCCCCCCCCAACACAAATAACACTAATACAAGCTTTACCCTCAAAACAGTTTCCACCACTTCAATCAAAAGCATGCTCTCCAGACTAAAAACCTCATCAACAGCAGCCGGCCTACTCCCCAGATATTTCTTGAAACTCACAGCAGATGCTATTGCTATCCCAGTCTCCACTCTCATAAACAGATCAATTGTTGAAAACTACGTGCCCAAACTCTGGAAAATATCCTATGTTACACCCATACATAAAGGTGGGACCTCCACTGAACTTAATAACTGCAGACCCATTGCTTTACTCTCCCCCCTGGCCAAAATCCTAGAAAAATGCATCCATACCCAGATGCTAAACTATCTCCTAGACAGCAACATCCTGTCACCTACTCAGCATGGTTTCAGACCTGCCCATAGTACCACTACAGTCCTCCTCTGCTTCACAAACACAGTAAAGCATCTCAAAAATGAAGGCCTACAAGTGTCAACTCTTTTTTTGGATATGTCCAAAGCATTTGACACAGTCTCACACCAAGTCCTGTGAAACAAACTAAACCAATATCATCTATCAAATTCCACTCTTACCTGGTTCCAAAGCTACTTAACTGACAAGTACCAAGCTGTGAAATGGGAAAATTCTCTCTCTCCTCAGCTGCCCATAACTATAGGAGTCCCACAGGGTTCTATCTTAGGACCATTACTATTCACAGTCTTCACAAATGACCTCCATACCTCCACACAGCATGCATCTATAATTCAATATGCAGATGACACTACCTTAATCTGTGCTGCACAAAACATTCCCACCCTCCTGCAAACAACTCAACTAACATTCTCTAATGTTGAAAACTACCTTACCAAAGCCCAACATATCCTCAATCCAAAGAAAACACTAACAGTCAATTCCCTATCTACTCCACTAATGCTACTCCAGTTGCTCCAGTGGCACAGGCTAAGCTATTGGGAATAACCATAGACTCCCACCTAAAATTTGATAGTCATCTCAACTTAACTATTAAAAAAGTTCATGCCAAACTGGGGTCGCTCTACCGTATCAAACCATTTCTTACCAACATAAAATCAGCCATTGCTCACTTCCAACTTCTATCCACCCTGCTCTATGCATCTCCCATTCTGACTAATCTCAACAAAACTGAACTAAACAAAATGGAAGCCTGCTATAACAGAATTGCCCACTTTGCTGCAAATTGCTCATATAGAACTCATCACTGTACTGCTTTGAGACAGCTCCACTGGCTTGAACTGTCCAACCTCCTAACCTACAATCAGCTCTGCCTCTGTCATTCTTTCTATTACCTCCCCAATAAGTGTCCTGCCCTCAAAAACCTAGTACAACATCACTCAGCCAAAAGGCCACTTAGATCATCAAGCAAACTACTACTAGAAGTCACCAACAGCTACAATAGCTTTGGAGATGCACTATATAGTAGTTCGGTGGCTAAAAAATGGAACTCTGTCCCTACAAGCATTCAAAACACATCATCAAAAGCCTCCTTTAAAGACCTCATCAGGCAACATCTCAAGGAAAGTTGGTAGTGCCATGATTGCTCCCCAGGCTAGTGAAAGCGGATAACACATACATACAAAATCTAGAGCACTTGATAATAGTTTTCAATCTTACTCACAAGCACTGGCTAATCTACAATGTATGTACTGTACCTGTGCACTATGTATGTATTCTACCTATGTTCCAAATTTCAGCTGTACACCACAAATCTATTAATTACCTTTATTTTTAAAATTAATATTTTTTATTTGTTCTCTCCACTGTAACTATTTATGTGCTGCGTACCACTGTAAAAACATGTATCCTGTAATTTGTGTGTATACTGATCATGAATAAATAAGTAAATGTGTCTGTAATTTTTCTTTGTGGAGCTTTTTTCCCCTGGCCTCTGCTGAAAAAGGGCCTTTTCGGCTCAGTCAGACACACCCGGTTAACAAATGTAAAATAAAATAAAAAAATAAAATAAAATTAGTAGTACACGGGGTAATCCTGGGAAAAAAACTTTCTGTTTCTCATCCATAAATCTAAGTTGCACTTGAAAATGATCAGGGATGAATTTTTTTTTATATGGATGGGGAATCTGTTCCATAGCATTGGTATCCTCTTCAAAATATCCCTGTATCTTCAAACAGAATTATCAATGTCGCAAACGAGGTATAGATTTCTAGAATGATTATGTCTGATGCTATTTGACTCGCTGCTGTGCAGTAAATCTATCAGCAGTGGCCCAGAGAATGCCTTGTATTCCATGTTCAGGTCACCCACTAGCAGTCTATAGGATACTGAGTGTGACGTCCCCACGCTGGGTGAGTAATCCAGGAGCCTGAATCCTCACCACTGACACTGGAGAGGGACAGTCACTTGGAATACAAATGGAGACACTCAGTATTTCCAGATGCAGACTTCTCTGCATCAAGCACAATGTCCCTTAAGAGCACACAGGGAACACAGTTAGCCCAGGGTCTGAAAGTCTCTGTCTCCCACCAGCTCTCGAATAAGACTCCCCACTGGTACAGCTGTAGGGGTTAAGTCCTCAGTTGAATGTCCAAGCCAAGTCCTCCCACACCCTCTCTGTGAAACCAGTTCTTCATGTCCCTGCCCCAAGTAGCTGACACACACACTCTTTGAGATTTAATTTTCACACATGCACGCACACACCTGGGAAAAGCTGGCACAGATTACCCTCTCTACCAACTTTCCCCAGACTATAAGGTACTTTCACTGCCACCAGTCAGTTACTATAAGGCTCTAAAAAGGGTACCCAATTATACAGAGTGAAGTTAATATTAATAAAAATGGTAATGCTGACCAAACAGCAATGCTTTCAGGGGTGGCCAGAGTTATCACCAAATAAATATGTGCAAATACTCTCAAAACTTCAGTATTTTCTTAAAGGACTAGCCAAAATGAGAAGTTTAAATATATTTAATATTAAATAATAAAAAAAAATGAAACTACAAAACACCTATTTATAGTAACACCAGAGTTCACTCACAGGGAATATTAAAAATAACACTGATGGAAAGTTTCACACAGTTATAGAAAAACAGTATTTATCTAATCTCACTATCTATTCCTGATATACTAAAATAATTACTGTTCCTACTAACTGAACAGAGCAAGGCAAGATGGGTGAGTGGTCTTTGTTGTCAGATCCAAGACAGAATACAGAATGCTCCTGAGACTTCAGTCTCATCTAATATCAAAACATTATTTCTGTACAGAATGACATCACATACATCTGGTCATCTGACTTCTGGTTCCCATGCAACCCCCACTGCCAGAAGCTGTCAGGGTGTAGCACCTACGTGTTACTATACACACAGATAGAGCACTGCTCAGATATGGTACAGCTGTTGGAAGTCATAAAATAATAAAACCATTCCACTCTTCCGACAGCAGCTACAACCTATTCTCTGGGTACAGACATTGCATCTTTGGCCCCCTTCAGAACTATGGGATAACATCTTTATGGCTTAACCCATAAAGTAATTTAATTTCAAGAATATTTTTTTCAAAGTCAGGTGGATTAACCTCTTCTCTCCCATTATATGCTGTTACAATGTATACATTTAATTCACTTACAATAATACACATACATCTACCTGCAGGATGCACTGTTGATACATTTTAACACAAGCCAACCCTCACAAATTTTTCAGCACAAGCATCTGTACAAACCAGTTTGATATACAAATGACATTTAATTATTTACAAAATCCCAGCTAGCTGTGCTGGCATAAGTTATACATCCACTGCCTTACTACTCCTGATATGGCTGGCAGTACCTCCTATTGTCACATTGAGTATAGTGATAGGGCTTTGAGTTGGTCGATGTAGGACATGTTGTTTAAGCCTTGTGTCCTTTTAGTAAGTTACCTCTGTGGGCATTCCAACTGTTGCGTGTGTCTAGACAGATACATGCCGATGGGGGTATTATATTTTAAGACTGGCATAATGAGGGCTGAGTAAAGGGTCACAATGGCATCCCAAGATCTGGACAAAGTTAAAAAGTATATACCAGTTTCCTGTTCTTCAAAGTAGAAGGGAAGTAGTTCTCCATGGCAACCAATATGAAGTACCTTGATGCTCACAATCCAATAGTGCACTAGTAATGTAAATCAAGCTGCATTTTCAACACTTTTAATTAGGTCAAGCAATTAAAAGTATATAGTGCATTGCTTTAGATAGAAGAAAGCAGCTTCCTCTATATGTATCAAGCAATATAAAAGGCATTGATGCTTGAAATCCAACTGAACATTGCATTCTGATACTGTAACATGACTTAAGTTTTGAAGTTCTTTTAAATACTTTGCTTCTTAGATTAATTATAATGAAATATTTGGAATCTGAATGATATATTATAGCAGGAATATCCAATTAAATAATAGAAGTAATGTGTATGTTACATTAACAGCCAGAATTTTATAAGGGCTTTATAACAACTCTTTAAACTACCAAGACACTGTTAGAGGTACACGATAGAAGACCATCGTAAATGTGTCTAAAATTGCTTTATTAATTCATATGTTTCTAACATAGTGCAGTCTCTGTAGCAATTATTACTGAACATCACCTGTTGACAATGAACAGACTGGTATATCCATACAAATCTGAGTTATTTACTTGATATTACTTGCAGTAACAAAAATATATATAAAGGAACTAGTCATTCGGTCATGAATACCACTTGGAGAATGGTTACTTCTTTTTATAAATGATGGAAAAGGAAAACTAAAGGAGGTATTAAAATATAAATCAGTGTGCAAATTTAAGCAAGTCTCATTCTTAGAATGATTTACACATAGTATACTTTGCAGAATCAACCGTAATACAGGAAAAAGAAAACCTATAGAAGGTTCCTATCAGTCTATTGCAAATGAAAGTATGCAGCTCAGTGAATACAGTAATGCAGAAGAAACAGAAGGTCACTGTCATTCAGCTGAAAAGGTAAACACACTCTATAATAATATCAGTGAAGTAAATATACAAGATGGTAGAAATAGCATGGCAACTGCAGTAAATAGGATCACTAAAAGCACAGAAAGAAAACAAAAAGAGAGTGCATTATTAGAGGAAGCATTTATCATCAAAAATAAGTAAACTGGAAAACAAGGCATGTAAGAAAGCAAAGTCTGCAGTGACATCAAAAAGTAAGTTTACTGGGAAATATACAGCAGCTAGGAGGAGTAAAAAAGTTCTAGCAGTGAAAATAAGAAAGAGCATCCAGCATTCAAACATCTAATAGAGAGAAAGAGAGTAATGCTGGTAATAGGGTTTTACTCAAGGTCCAGAAGATAAAAATGAACAAGTTCAAAAGTAAAAACATATATTAAAATGAATGGTAAGTAACAAAGATAGTAAGATGTCACATCTTTAAAAACAGAGAAAGAAAGTGATAGCAAGAATAGAAAAATAAATCTCTCTCCATCAAGATGTGTTACCCCGTGAAATAAGATCAAAATAGATACAGAGAAGACTACTCTGGGAAAAAGAAATATAAGATAATTTAACAACATTAGGAAGTGTTTTTTTTTTTTATGATCACTGAGTATCTGCTTATTATATGATTGTTGTTGTTCTTCTTCTTTCGGCTTTTCCCGGTTAGGGTTTCTCCACAGCGGAACTCCAGTCAGCTAATGATTGGCAGTAGATTTTTTAACGGGTGCTGAGGTGCCAGCTCGACACCCAACCTTCAGAGAAGGCACAACTTTAATAAAAAAGAAAAAACTGTTAATTATAGGAGATTCAGTAATCAAAGCCCAGGCTCAGACATATGTAGTAGCCCAGAATATATTGGTTATGTCTCTGCTAGGTACAAAAATTAAAGATGCTAACTACACCATTTTAAAATTAATATTATCTGACATACTTTTGGATACTAATTATAGGAGATTCAGTAATCAAAGCCCAGGCTCAGACATATGTAGTAGCCCAGAATATATTGGTTATGTCTCTGCTAGGTACAAAAAATTAAAGATGCTAACTACACCATTTTAAAATTAATATTATCTGACATACTTTTGGTGCATGTTGGGACAAATTATATAATTTAGAAAGATTCTTAGGTTTTAGCAAAATTGCATCTATTGAATTCTTTATCACAAATATTGATTAGTCCTTTTTACAGAAATAACTTTCAGGTGAATGTACAATTTTAATAACAATATAAATATAAACTAGGTAAATAAAGTGGAATGAAAAGGCTGGCATTTTCATCATTCACGTGATATGAAATTTGGGTCCTCTTGTGTATATTAATGATGGAATACATTTGTTCAAGACAGGAAAGAGAATGCCAGCATGTGACTTGCTTAGACATAGCAAAGGCAGTTTTTTGCAATGTCAGCATCAAGCTGCAATATGCATAGCAAATAAGTTCTTAAGGCTTGTAGCAATAAATGTTCATAGCTTGGAAAATAACATTTTTGTTTTGAAAGCACTTTTGATAAAAGGAAATATAGGCACTTCAATTATTACAATGAAAATGGAAAAAAGACAACTATTAACTTCTTATATTTAAAGGACAATGGGATGGATGGTCAATGGTACAAGTAAGAGGACATACAGCAGTTCAAGATGTCAAATAATTTGCCAGCAAATAAAGCAATACCAACAGCAGGGTTGTGTCCATCAACATAGGGAAAAGGATGATTTAATAAACATTTTATTAATGAATTTACCATATATAATAATTGCAGGAAACTGAAATCTCCCAGGTGGTTGCTGTGGTAAGACAGGATCATTAGTGCAAGAATTATCCTTACTTCATTTTTGGAAGGCAAAAAATTATTGAAAAAGTTAGGGTTCCTGCTTGGAATAATAACATACTAGATATATTACGCAATCCTGAAAACTTTCATGTTTAGTTTGTGGCATGCCAGATTGTTTGCCAGCAAGGAATATTAACAACCTTAAGCATGCTGTAGTTACAGACATATAAGCAATGCACGACTTGTGAAGAAATTAGATATTGTCATCTGTGCTGGCATGTCTGGATGTGTTTTGTACATAAGTTCCTATTAAACTGTGTAATATATGCCAGCATGATTATGCTATTATAAATAAGTTCTTACATGCTGATTTATAATCTGTTTGTACAGCATGTTTTAAAGACTTGAACACTGTTCCTTTATATTTCTAATTGCATGTTTGTGAAAAAGATTCAAGTGGCAGACTGTCTCAGAATCACCTGATCTGCAAATGATGCCACTGAAATGTTAACAGTTGTTATGTGTTACTGTCAGAGGCTGAAAGAGAGGGAGGAACTTTAGTGAACAGCTTTTGGTTGATTTTCAAAATATGAAATGAAAATTAGAACTGGAACAGTTGTGACAGTTAAGCAAGTCCATAAACGAGCCTGCTGAACACAGCTGAAATCAGTTGAAGTGAGTTAACAGCCAGTTATAAAAGTCGTCAATTGTTCACAGTTGTGCTCGGCATTGGATACCCAAAAGGACTCAACAAGAACTGTAAGCCTACCGTTGCTCTGTTGTAATAATTTAGTTTAGATCAGAGACGATGTTATTTAGTCAGATAAGAAAGTTATAACTAATCAGAGTTTTTCTAATTTTGGATTTCTATCCTTCAGTACTGATTTCATTTTCCTGGTGACTGAGTTCTGTTTGTTTATTGGAAATTACTGTTTTATATTTTTAATCATTTTGCTCATTATTAAACATTTTATTAACTTACATTGTAGTTGGTCAATCAATGTTTTCTTTAGCGATTTGAGAATGTTTATACCTGCTTTGATAACATCCTGGGCCACTCCAATTGTGCAATATTACCCCTGTTTAAGTGACAGTATCCTTTTGGAATCAGTAGTTAGGACTGAAGCTCCTTAGTTAATAACCTAGTAAGGGACATATTGTTGGCAGTCTTGTGGGGCATTTACCAGATTTCACATGGTTAAACTAATATCACTGACAAACTACAATAAAGCAAGGCAGTGTCTAAGATAGTACATTTAAATTTATGAGAGGTAATTTTTATGTATTCTTGTCACATAACATTTTCATCTCTAGATTTAAAAGCTATATCCCAGTCTAAGAAACTAATGGAGGTCAAGTTTAAACACATTAAATCACAAGGCAGAATAATAAGTAAAAGCAAAATTTGTATTAATATTAGGACATTGTGGTGGTAACAGATTATAAAATAAAAGTAACTCTCTGTATTGGCAGATTAAATTAAATGTAAAAAATTATAAAAAGCTTATGGAGATAAGATGATTGACAATACTAGTATAATAGGAAGACCAGATCTTCTTCAACTATAGTCATAAGGGATGTGAAACCCAGATTTATACAGGGTTTATAATAAAGGATGATAGCACATTCTATGACATCTAGGCTGCTATTAAGCAGTTCTCTGAACATTTTGTCACATTATGTGGAGATAGTATTCAACAAAGAAAGAAAGAAAATGTGTGTACTGAGGGCTATTCTTTTGCTGCATATGATATTGAGATGAAAGCTTTACTGGCAAAACTTGACTATAATAATGCTGAAAGCAACAATGCTGTAACTAAAAAAGATTTTATGACAAGTAACAATATTTGGCCCACTCTAAGTTTAATTTTTAAGGCCTGTGAGATTAAAATTAAACTGAGAGACTTGAAGACAGCCATTGTGAAGTCTGGTTTAAGGGGAATGGATCTTGTAAAAATGTTGCTAACCATACTCTTAAATATATTAATATGAGATATATACAATCATCAGTCATATGGCTATAATAAGGAGCAACCAAGTACCACTTGTAATCAGTTCTTATACAACAACACTATCTCACCACACTGAAAATAAAATTGAAGTGGATGCAATATATATTGATTTTAGCACAAGTAAGAGTGTAGACTACATACTACACAAGTTGTACAAACTTGGAATATGCATAGATACACTAATTCGGCTTAAACAATGGCTAAAGTAACAGGTGGTGGCATGTAGTGTTAGGAGATTATTTAGGTAAAATAAGAGACTAAGGTGAAGGAGATGTTCAGGTACTATAAGGGAGTATAATTCATTAATATTGATATGTGTGAAATTAAGTTTACATCACATATATTTTACTGCTTCTATGCAGATGATCTAAAGTTGAGAAACTGTACAACAAATGATATAGACACAGAAAGATGACACAACTGCGTACAAGGTCTTATAATATGGCAGAGGTGAATTGTACAATAGTAAATTATGACATGACCAAACTAATGCATTTTTGGGAGCTGAAATGTTTGTGATAACATCATCAGCTATATAGAGATTGAAAGTGCTATAATATTCATAGATTTGGGGAGAGGATGGACAACAAATTAAGCTACAGTTCTCAAGTGAATATAAAAAAAATTACAGGCTGTATAAGGAATTTTTAAAATCCATGGAGGACACATTATGATCTGTTTGTCTCTTTCATAAGAAATAATATAAAATTTAGGAACTTATGGTGAAAATGTTTGAATTTAGGGAAGGTACTACTTAGATTTATTAAATTATTAAATGGAAAAGAAAAGTTCTCATATAGAGGCAGACTACCTAACTGTAATATGTTTCCAGTAAGCAATAAAGCAATTTTATTTGATGTAATGCATGTATTCAAATCCCTTATGAACCCATTTTTCAATGTCTAGAAATAATGATGAGTGAACAGACTTACTGCCTAAATTTAATAACTATTTATTACAAAAATAAAAGAGTTTCAAAACCGATTTCATCAAAAATTCTTGGCAAATGGAGTGCAAGACCTCTAAATGTAAAAGCAAGTGAAGATTCAACCTCTTTTAAGGAAGTACTCAGCAGTGATTTTGGGAATCATGATTATGGTTATGCAGCAAGCCATACTGGCAGACCCAAATCCTATAAACTACTCTACTGTACTGCACTACAAACAAGGAGAAAATCACCTTAGATGGAAAAGAAGAATAAAATAAAAATGACGTGATTTCTGCTGTAGCAAGGATGAGGAGATGAATTTACAGTTTAAAATGATTTGTTATTTATTTATACAAATAATGTATATCTGTTGATAAATAACATACATATTGATAGTAATGTATATGGTTTGATAACTGCTTTTCACTTAAGAAAGTCTGGCTACATCTTTTTTTGATAAGAGCCATGGAATCTTTTGTATCCATCTAAGTTACCACTAATGCAGCTAGATGACACTTTTGTTTAACTTCTCATCCAAATGTTAAACAACACTGATTCCATGTAATTAGCATGGAAAAATATCCAACAGCCTCCCAAACCTTGTCATCAAAGTCAAGTATGTTCCCTGTTGAGTCACTTAGTATTTGGGATCTTTTAAATGATGAAAAGCAACAAAAAAATGATATAATCCACCCATGCTAGGAGTACTTTGCACACAATTTAATGAATGTAGTTTAACACTTTCATGTTATGTTACCTTAAAACGTCTTTTAAATTATATCACCATGATACGAATTGCATTAAATTACATTACAAAGAACAATGTAAGTTCAAAATTCACTATTTCATGGCATACTTAGTCATACAATGGAGACCCAGTAAAAGCAAACTGTTTCACAGAAATGCAAAATTCTCTTTTAATGTAAGTCAGAAATCTCTGAAATCATATTATGTATGTCAATTAAGTTTGTTGCCAGTAAAAGTAAATGCTTTCTCAAAAGTCCATAGAGGGCTACAGTTTGAAACCTTGCAGGTAATAAAACACATTAAGATTCAGAAAACCTGTAAAGTCATCACAGCATTCTTATTACAAGCATTTGTGATTATACTCCCTTATTTCTTGAGTAAACAAATTTGAAAGAAAGGCCATCACAAGCAATGACATGCATCTTGAAATCCTCAT
Organism: Protopterus annectens; assembly: GCF_019279795.1. Classification (NCBI taxonomy): domain Eukaryota; kingdom Metazoa; phylum Chordata; order Ceratodontiformes; family Protopteridae; genus Protopterus; species Protopterus annectens. The sequence goes on along the minus strand of NC_056734.1, from coordinate 614,169,932 downwards.
TATTACATTTCTGCTTCCAAAATGGGTATGTAGTGGTAGGTTTTAGAAATAATGCCAGGTTCTACATATCATGCCACACAAAATATTCATGGGAATGGGAAAATGGACATCCCCATTTGGAAAAGATCTGTTCATGCAGAGCAATAGTTCAGACTGATTAAAACAATTTTGTCTGTTACATGAATGTGGATACTGATTGCATAAGCAAGCAGAGTTTGGTGGGTATATATCCAGATAATGAGCAATAAACTCAGATAAATGTTACAATATAACAATAACTCCCAAATGTTGGTCATTAAATTTGTCACACTCTAATTGTGTGTGTGTGTGTGTGTGTGTGTGTGTGTGTGTGTGTGTGTGTGTGTGTGTGTGTGTGTGTGCGCGCGCACGTATGTAGGAGTACGATGGAGAAAGAGTTCATGGAAGTTTGGTTTAAGATATGTGCATTCATGAGTTAGATGTTATACAATTTGTCATGGCCAAATGATGCTAACAGTAAGACATGATCCAGTGTTTTACATGCTCTTCTATTATTGCCAGTCAGTTTTGCTTAGGAGTGTTTGATGGGTATGATAAAAGAAGTTTGCTTTTTTGACTTTCTGCATTGACCAAAACCAAATAACTGAAGATATCACAGAATGAGGCAGTGTGAGGTTTGGACAACAAATTATGTGAAGGCCAACGAGAGTATTGTTTACAAGAGTGTGAATCTAATGGGCATTAATATACATCACTGTGCATCACTCTTTCTCTATTCTGTTGGGATATGCAATAAAACTCTTTTCAAGCAATGTGATAATTCAAAAAACTTTTGCAAACAGCAGATGGCATACAATTATAGTGATGCAGGGAAAGATATAACCAGACAATACACAGATTATGCATATTCAAATGATACCTGTAATTTCTTGAACTCTCAAAATGCACAGGCTTTTCAAGTTATGGGTAAAGACAGCCTTTCAAACACTTTTCCTTAATTCCTTATGTCAGAAGCATGCCTAAGATGAAATAATTAATGTTCCCTTAATAACTTCAGAAAGAAATGAAAAAAAAAAAAACTCCAATATATTCTTCAGTAAAGTGCACACGTAGACCTTAGGGTAACAAAGATGATGCAGGTTGTAAAAATGCTCTTTTCTGAAATTCTGTGTCTATATTAACATTATTCAGAAATATTGCTTCTAAGTAACACTTGGATATATACTCTGTAACTTCATGACTGTAAAAAACAGATATGAAACTCTGAAAAACAGCTGGAAGTACCTGAATAATGCAACCATACGTCTAAAGTTTCTCTTTCATGTCATGCACTTTGAACTACTAAGATTTCAGCAAAAGGTTTCCAGTAAAGACAAAACAACTCAAAAGATGAAGAAAAACTTGCCATTAGATTAGGTCTATGGCTCATTTACATATTGTTTTAACAGAAATCATTGTATCTTCGGTGAAATATTAACATTTCAGCAAGGGGCATCCAGTGAAATGAAAACACAAAGAGAGAACAATCCTCAACATTAGATTAAATGTGTGGCTGACTAACATATGGTTGTAAGAGAAACAGGGTCAAAAAATGAATTCATTGTATTACTACACATAGCAGCACAGAAAGTGTCACAAAATCTGCAGGCATTTTAATTTTTTAAGTGGGAGTGAATAAAAATATTTCAAAAACGTGGCAGAAATGTGGTGAGTGCAGTGGCAGCAAAGACATTTTGATGCCATCATTTTTTCTTTTCTTTGTTGCAGTAAAAAATATATAGATCAAGTACAAGACAGAATGAGACCATGGGTCATTGAAATCATAACAATGTTGGTTTGATTTGATCAGTTCTACATTTTTTTTTTTCACTGAGAGAGAAAAATGCAGTATAAATTCATTGTTGTTAGGGACTTCAGGCAATGTAATCAGTGCCAGATCATGGTGAAATGGGGCTCTAGGCAGGGGAATAAACCAGCTCTTCCTGCAGCCATTCTAGCCATTCTGATGTCCAGTTTCTTGTCTCTCTCACTCTCCTCAATTACCATAAACACTGTTCAGGATTGTCAGTATGCACAGTGTTTCCTTCTTTACTTTTGAAATGAAGGCAGACATATGGATTTAATTAAAAATTTTAATTTAAATAGCCTTTGATGACCAGGTTAATCCCACTAGGCTAGTAACATATTTTCATGGGAGATCCTTGGAAGTTTGGTCAGGACATTTGGGAACTTAACTCTACTCTTTTCAATAGCTCATGTGGATGTAAAAGATCTTACATACAAAATAACTGTGTTTAAATAGCCAGCATTAAGAAAAATTCTAACTAACAGTTTTTCTGGACCCATCTCTACCAGTAAATAAAAAGTATGCAGAATTTTATTTTTACCTTCCTGACTTTGAATTTGTAGACAGAAGTCTAATTGCATTGCATTTGACTGTGGAATATACAACTACTGTTTCAACTTCTATCTACCTGCACAGTGCTGAAACAAGTCAAATATTTGATTTAGAAGTTGTTTTCAATACACTTTAGAAAATCTAAGAATGTCCTTCTTATTTTGATTTAAAATTGGATGATGCTTTTTCTTTTCTTACAGTCTTTTACCTAAGGCAAAGGGGTAGAGTCCAACAAGCTACTGTCCAAATAAGAACGATGAAAATTAAAGTGAAGGAAAGTGGCAGGGCGCATTAACCAAAGTAGGTTAAATAGAAGAGGCATCTGATGATTGGGGACTCAGTCACAAAAGGAATCAGAGGTCTAAGTTTAAAATGAGAGTCCATATTGACTGAAACCAGTGTCTGGGCTTAGACTGAGCAAAATGTCAGAGGAAGTGAAGAAAGTGATTACTAGTGTAGAAGGATAGGTGCAGCACCAATTATCTGACAAGAGGAGACAGCTGAGGTAGAAGCTGATAATCAGATATGAGCCTGTTTTATGACTGGTTTACAGATTAACTTAACAGGGGAGGACTTGTAGATACAGTCTTCTTGAACTTCACAAAGGCCTTCACCTCATTCTCACACAGGAGGCTGACAAGAAAACTGAATGGAATAGCTGTAGGAGCAAGTCGGAGGAAATGGATTGCTGCATTGTCGATTGGAAGGATATGGTGCATTATAATGAGGGTAACAGCTTCAATAAGTGAGGAAGAGACTAGTAGGATACAACATGAGCCTCTTCTCCATCTAATAGTGTGATTGAGACAATCCCCCACTCAGGCACCATGGAAAAGCTAACGCAACTTGCTGTTAATCCCTATCTCATCAGATGGGTGGCCATTTGGCTAACAGATAGGACCCACAAGGTCAAAGTAGGTGCCACCACCTCTGACAGCAGATCTGTCACTAGCGGTGTTCCCCAGGGATCTGTACTGGGACCCCTACTGTTTGGCATCTACATTTCAGAGGTCCAGGCAAAGATAAAGGGCCTGTGGCTGACCAAGATTGTAGATGAATGTAAGTTGGGTGCTGTCACTGACTCCCCAAATAATGTTAACATAATGCAAGAGGGTCTCACAGCTGCAAATAACTGGTGCCTAAGTCGTGGCCTTAAGTTAAATGCAAAAAAAAAAAAATTATTATCATACCATTCAGCAAAAACACGGCCCCTACTGATTACCACATCGATGGCAACCCCCTAAGCACACAATCTGTGGTGAGAGATCCAGATACTCAGGTTGACAACAATCTCACATTCGACCATCATGTGGCGGCAGTGGTCAGAAAAGCCTTTTACTTGGTTCATCTCATAAGTAAAGGGATTGCATTCAGAAAAAAGGAGGTTATTACCCCTCTGTACTCCTTCCTAATTAGATTTATAATTGAGTATAATGCCCCATTTGGTAAGTACCTCTTCAAACACCTAGACCAACTGGAAAGGCCACAGAAATATCTCACAAAGAGAATCCATGGCCTCCAACACCTGTCCTATGCAGACAGGTTCAAATCACTATCACTCTACTCAGTATCATACAGATTGCTCAGACGTGATCTGTGTCTCACCTACAAGGCAATATTAGACCCTGCTCTACTAGATATGCTCCATATCTGTAAGTCTAACTCCTCACACATTACCTGCTCAATAGGCCTAAATCTAATATATGACATCAACAAAACCTGCTGGAGAGACAGGTTTGTCTCCAAGAGGCTAACCCGTCTCTGTAATAGACTTCACATACATGTCAAACAGAGCACCTCGCTGACCCTCTTCAAGTACAACCTTGATGAGTGGATGGGAAACCACAAATTTGTCCTAGGGATTCCACCTGTGTCCCTCATTGACAGGGGTGATAGGTGCTGACTGAGGTTTCTTTTTGGGGATAAACTCTTGGCTAGGCTTGGTAGGGACCCAGGGCTATTAGCCTATTACCTCCCATGATCCTATGATCCAGTACTCTTCAATATGGTTTTCGCAGAGGTATTAAATGCAAAATAAAAAATAAGCAATGTCTGCGATACAAAGGTAGGTTCAAAAAGTAATGTACTTTGACCAAAACCAACCTAGCATGAAATATGACCTGGGAGCAGTGAAGAGAGCAGGAGGAGGACTTGAGAATGCTGCTCATACTTGGACTGGACAACTGAGAGCAGAGCGAGTGGGTAAAGACAGCAGCAAACAGCAGGTTAATGTTCATCTTCCCTGGAATAGATTTAAAAGCAACAAGGGAATTTTTCCTTAAAGAAAGGCATTGGTCAGAGCACACCTTTAGTACTGTATGCAGTTTTAGAGGCCATATAAGGAAATACACACCAGATTGCTGCAATGAATTGAGAAGAAAGCTACCAGAATGATCAGGAGAATGGAGGGGAAGGACTTCAACCAGAAACAAAAAGAGCTAGTGATCTTCTTATTCGTAAACCATTGAGAAAGGAGAATGTGATGATAATGCAGAAGATCAACTCAGTGACATGGAAAGAGGTCACAGGCAGCAACAAAACCCTCAGATAGCTGTTTGTTGACTTTATTAAAACCTTTGACAGGATTCTTCTGAGGGCAGCTAGGGCTATTATCTCCTCTTCCACTGAATCACCATTTTCCTTTACAGTCCAGAGCCTGTGGTCACTACATCTGACCGCAATACTGTAGGAGGTCTGCCACAAGGGCCCACTCACAAATGTTTTCACCAAGAAGTTTGTCATTGTACAATAGCCTGTGGTTACTACATTTAACCTCACTACTGCAGGAGCTCTGCCACATGGACTAACTTCCAAACATTTTCACTATGAATTTTGTTTTTGTGCAATGTACACAAATTTAAATTGAAAAACCTTGCTGTGTGTTAACTTCAGCTAGTGAAATACATGCTTACACTGTGCTGGAAATTAGCTTTAAAATCCCCACCCTTCAAAAGAGTAGTCCTTCCACTCTAAGGACCACTTAATAAGTTGGCCACTGTCCTTTCTCTTGACCAATATATTACACTGTATATGTTATTTATAGAGTCTCTCTAGCTGCCAACTTTCTGCATTCGGGAAATAAAAGCAAACTTGTTCTACTTTGTACCTCTCTCTGCTAAGTGCTTTGTACTGCCTATAAACTAATTACTCTCTATGCTTGACTTTGCTGTGGTCCCATCCCCTTCTTATACTGCAACTATACTTCTTACATACACGTTTCACTTGTGACTGTTATTCACTAACCCTTCCCATACAACTTTACTACTATTATACAAATATTTGTATCTCTTTTTACCTAATTCCTAACTTCCATTTAATCTTTTTACACCATTCCTTACTACCTTTTCCACTCCCATACTGCTTTGGACTATATTCAGTCATAGTCACATCCCTGCATAACAGTACCTGTTCTGTAGTGTATCTTCTACATTTCACAAATAAACAATTACTTCTTCCTATTTTAACTATTTCCTCATACTCTACCCTTTTAAACCTCTCTATTCATTGCACTCCAGAACAGCTAGATACTAAGACAGAATTAACTCTCTTCCTTCACAGGAAATACTGATTTCCTATCAACCATCTGTCAAGCTTACCGACTCCACCACCACTAAGTATCCCCCTGCCCTGCAACTTGTTTTCCCTCTTGATCCTTCCATACTAACTCTATCTACCTTCAGACTCTACCACCACTGAATATACTTTGTTTTCCTTCTTAATACATACTTCCCTTCTACCTGCTAACAATAACATGCAGATCCAGTTACTGAATCATGCTACTCCTAAGCTTATCCTCAATTCTTTTCCTCCTACTGGGTCATCTCTTGTCCTACAGTGATGCTATAATAACTCTCAGGATCTCTCCACCTCTGTCCCGACCACATTTTCATGCATTCTCCCTATAGACACATCATACTAAACCTATTTAATGATGCCCCTCGGCTTTACTCCAAATTTAGACTTATTATTTTGTTTTGGTTTGAGTTGAGATGGAGTTAAATTGGAATAATACTCTCAAAAATTTGCAATATACTAAAATCCTTCTAGGAGGAGACATTCACCCTGATCCTAGCATCAGTCACAATGAACATTAAAATAATTCTCTTTTACACATTACTCTAACCCTACAATGGTCAACCCCCATCTCCAGTAATCTACCTTTTGCTGCAATAAATGTTAGAAGCATAATAAATAAAATTGCTGAATTACATGCCTGGATTACACAACATAAGCCTGATATTCTCACTGTAACTGAAACTTGGCTTGATCCCTGCATACGCCACTCTAAAATTACACCTCACAACTACAGTATCATCCGTAGTGTCTATATACAGTGGAAAGCGGGTGGTACTCCTTTAATATTTACCAACTACCACTACATTTCCCCTTACAACAAACTGATACTAAAATTCAATTCAGCAGAGCTTCTTATAGTTTTTTCATGAAATTAAACAATTATAACCAAATATATATTACTGTCCTTTACATTCCTCCTGGTGACAATACAGCTATACTGAAAGATATCTTACATTGGATATCCATAACAATTCTGCAAAAAAATATACTACTAGGTGATGTGAATGTCAATTGGCAGGACATAAACTCTGACTCCACTACATCTAGCATTAATTTATTTGGCTTCATACAACTAATTAATAGCTCCACACATTGTAGCAAGCCATCAAATTCCTTATTAGACCAGATCCTAGTATCAGACCCTAGCAAATACACCACCACAGGTACAATACCAGACTGTCTCAGTGATCATATCCCAATCTATACAATGAGACATCTCACACATACACTTAAACAACATGTCTATAAAACATGTAACCTTTCCAAGTTTAACCCAGAAATGTTCATTATTACCGTATCATCTATTAACTGGAACTTCCTAAAAATCTTCCCCTTACATGATGCTGTAAATGAATTCAATGCAACTTTCCTGAATATCCCAAACAACCTTGCATCTCCTAGCAAGAAGATACTAAAAACAAATAATGTAATTTGGCTAGCCAAAAAGAGTCAAACACTAATGCAGGATAAGGAAAAAGCATGGAAAGAATGCCAAAAATAAAAAAACTCAATATCTTGAAAACTTCAGAATGCTTCACAATCATGCTAAAAAATAAATAAATGAAGGCAAAATACTATACTATACTGTAATAACTTTCAAAATAATAGTAAACACAATTCCAAGAAATTCTGGACAATCATTAAAAAAATATTGCATCCTGGCCAAAAATTCAACCCTAACCCCTCCTCTAGTAATTCACTACTCAAAAATAGAGTACAATTCAGCTCTTATTTCAGACTTAGTATAACATTTCTAACCAAGGATTCTCCAACATTTAATCCTAACCCTGCTCAGCAACTATGTATCACCACATCTACTTTCACCTTCAAACCTATGCCCACATCCTATATAAAACTACTCTTAGAGAAACTCAAACCATGCCTTACTTCATCTAATGACCTTCCAAACAAGTACCTTAAAACAGCAGCTGATAGCGTTGCCTACCCTATATCAATCCTTAGAAATATGTCAGTCCAGTAATCCCACAATCACACTATCAAGGAAAAGAAATTCAACAAAGATTACTAACCTTAGACCTAAACATATCTTATCCATCCTCTCCAAATACTTCAAAACTGTATTAAAATAATTGCTAAACTATCTCCTTTCCCCACCATGACATGTTTTTCCTTCTCCTAGTACTAACACTGCATTTCTAACCTATATAGATACTGTCAATAAAGCCAGAGATAACAGCAAACTAGACTCTTCCTTATTTTTAGACTTGTCTAAAGCCTTTGACACAGTTTGTTACATCAAACTTTTACTTCAAATGTCCTCATTGGGTCTCTCATAGCCCACCCTTCTATAGTTCAAAAGTAACCTTTCCAATAGGGGGTATCAATAAAATGACACTGCACTCTAACTGCATATCTCCCAGTCATCACCTGTGTGCCACATGGCTCTGTCCTTGGTCCCCTCACCTTTAACATTTTCACCAACATCCTCCACACATCCACAGTAAAGTACACAGATGACTCCACGCTTATCTCCTAACTTGGCAACATGGCACATCCCCAAAAAATACTCAGAAAGCTTTAACAGCCACTGCAAAGTGGCTTTATAACTCACAACTCATGTTCAACCCTAAAACAAACTGCTAGTTTTTCACCAAATCCTCTCTTATGAATAAACAGAATTTAAAATCCTCTTTCTTGATAATACAATCATTGAAGTCACTTCTCATAGCAAATTATTAGATATGTTAGTAGAAGATAATCTTAAATTCAACCTGCATATAGAAAATTGCATAAGAAAAACTCATCTAAATCTAAGTATTCTTTGCAGAGCAAAACAATTTCTGACTGATGCTACTAAGCCTATACTTGCCATTACTTACCTGGTACCTCCCTGCACTTCTTTATGGCAGTCACATCCTTACTAACCTTCAGACATCACAAAAATTAAAACTTGAGCAATGCTATAACAGAGTTAGTAAATTTGCAGCAAATACCGTTTTCAGAACCCACCATTGTAGAGCACTATAAAGCCTAAATTGGTTAGAACTACATCATAAAATAACATGCATGCAGCGTTTTGCTATGTATAAAATTATCCAGAATCTGACTGCCTGCCCAGCACTAAATAATATTCTACACAACTATGTTCCTATTTGGTCACTACACTCTACTGACCACAAACTCGTGTCTGTCCACAAACCTGTCAGATCTGCTGGGCATTGTCTGTACTTGTACCACTTTGCTAAGGCCTGGAACTTCTTCTCTCTGTCCATCAGGTCAGTATCCTCCCTCCCATCCTTCAAAACCATTCTGAAAGACTTCCTACCCGAAGGCTGGCTCTGCTCTTGATTAACACCAGAACAATCTATAGCCCTAAATGTAGACAAATACCTGTTCATACATTACATGTCCTTACTCTTCATTCTTCGCTCACTGACCTTCTAGCATATTCTTTCCCCTGGCATTCCCTCTAAATATACCATAAGTATGTTCTCCTACTTCATATTGCAATTCCTGTTTGTATTTTACTAACTTAACTTTAATTTCTGTATAAACTGTCTAAAATTTCTTTAAACATTAAATAATTGTCATATAACTTGTATGTGTTTTTAGCCAGCATTTTCATATTATATCTAATCTGGTATAATTATTTTAAACTGTAGTTGAAGATTATGAAATTATTGTTTTGTAATACTTTGCAACTTTTGTCCCTGGGCCTTCATTGAAAATGGGCTCATATCCAGTTGGGCTGTCCTGGAACTCAACTGTCAATAAATAAATAAACAAATTCAAACTTTTGGGCTACATATGAGCAATAAGACAAAAGAACTCCTTCTAAATATATATGTGTGTGTGTGTGTGTGTGTGTGTGTGTGTGTGTGTGTGTGTGTGTGTGTGTGTGTGTGTGTGTGTGTGTGTTTGTGTGTGAGAGGCATATCCCAGATTAGTAGGCAGGTCTAAAAAAATGGTCATTAAAACTAAACTGTCTTTGTATTAAATTATCTAACTCATCATGGTGAGTTTCCTTTCTAAGTTGCTAACTTTATATAGGGACACAGGGAAACATTCATGCATCAGAAGGCATTGTTTCTTTCTTTATTATCTAAGATATTTACAGTGAAGAAGATGATGCTATTACTTATTATTTATTTAGTTAGTTATGTATGCTTTTTAACATGGTTAGTCCACCTAAACCAGTGGCCAGTTTTTAGGGTAGACCTAAAGTGTTAATCAGATTGACTTGGTGACGTCTGGCCAGGACACAAGGGAAATTACCCTTCTCTGTCAGTAGGCAATGCTGGTGACACAATGCCTGTCATTAGTGCAGTAGGAGATTATGAGGTTGGATGAGGGGAGGTAATTGTTACTAATTTTCCTGATGGCTTAAATACACAACATTAGCTAGTGATGGATTTACAGAATACAGATGATTCCCTGAATAAAATGCGTTATGCTGTAAGACTGTAAATAAAATTGCATCTGCTGACAGTATGATAGTTGTAATCAGTAATTTCTGGCCACAGGAAGTGACAACAGATATTGTTTTATGTCAAGGTCATTTGTTGATATAGCAAAGAGCAGGACAGAGGAACAGTAGTTGCACGGTGCTTTAAGAGACTTGGACCAATACAGATTCTTAAATCAATTCAGATATCTTTGGAAGGGGGCCTCTTGGATCATTATAACTTTTGTAATAAAATAATAATAAAATAATAAAATAAACTAAACTAGGAGCATTATACAGAAATAAGCAACTTTTCACCAAAGCAGAAAAGATTTCAGTAGCAAATTCCCACCTTATCTCCACCCTACTTTATGCCTCTCCAATACATACCAACCTAAGGCAATGCGATCTAAACAAGCTAGAGACCTGCTACAACAAAATTGCCAAATTTGTCACAGGGGCATCTTACCGTAGTCACCAATGTCTCTCACTTGCTGAACTGGGCTGGCTTGAATTTCCTCACCTCCTTCAATGGTATCAACTCTCACTCACCCACAAACTAGTAAACCATCCACTAAATGTCCCATCCCTCCAGAATCTACTCCAACCCTATCACACCACCAGACCACTAAGATCCAGCAACAAAAATCACTTGCAGATCACTAAAGCCAATAACTCTGCTGGTGAAGCACTATTCTCTTGTGCCATAGCAAAATTATGGAACTCCCTTTCACCCACAATTACCTCCATACCATCATGCACCCACTTCAAAACTTTACTAAAAGCACACCAAAAAACATGCTGGCTATGCCCTTGCAAATCCCACTCTAATATCACCCACCTCTCCCCATCCAACCACTACCTTTCTTTCCACCCCACTAACTACCTTGATTATAGTAAGCTTGGATGCTCATAAGCCTACTACTTATTATACATCAGGAACTTCTTATTGTAACAATTGTTAATGTCTGTTATATACTTCACAGATAAAGATTCTAGTTGTTTACTGATGTACTATGTTCTTCATTTGTAACTATGTTTGTGCTTAATTGCTATGTTAATCAAAGTGTTAATCGCTATGTAAATCCAATGTAATTGTCTGTATATTTTAACTGTGGAGCTTTTCTCCCTGGGCCTCCGCTGAAAATGGACCTACGTCCAGTCGGACACTCCCAGTCAACAAATGTAACTAAATAAATAAATAAATAAATAAATAAATAAATCATAGCTAAACTCGCTGTGATATTTTCACAAACAAGAGCTATGCTTCATTTTAATATGTGAACAATTTATGTTTAGAGACAGAAACAGCTTTGCAAACTACAGTGCAAATGATTAATATAAAGCAGGCATGTGCACCCCTGTCAGTCTGTGCGTTACATGCTTAAAAAATATAAGCAAACCAGGACTGGGCTGGGCTCCAGGAAGGTAATGTAGAACTGTATGTAGTAAAAGGACTTGTAAAACACATCAATAATCAAATGTTTTCCTGGATTAATGCACATGTTCTATAATAAGCTATGTACAGCAACTGAAGTACTTTTTCCTTTGTGGAAAATGAGTCATTCTAATCAAAATTGTTTGATTTAAAATGTGAAAGGTACAGCCAGATAGGCCACAGCATAAAGAATTGTGATAAAATATGCATTTAGTAATGAGGAAGGTCATTTGTAGCTAGCTCTCCTGAAAATAATCAGCAAAACAATGATAATGAAATGATAAAGAGTCCCAGAGTTGGGTCCAAGTCATTTATAGTTTCTCAGACTAAAACTACCCAGTAAAGTGCTGAAGAGGGTCATTCTGAGAACTGTTTTTCATTATTAAAAAATATATCAAGTCCCACTACGGAGCTACCACAGTACACGTTGCTCTAGGCAGAAGTCTATAACATATAACAATATCTGATACGATAACGAAAATAAAACTGTAAACGAATAATATAAAATAACTCAAGTTTATTTATAAATATATTAATAAATAAACTTGAGTTATTTTATGTTATTCGTTTACAGTTTTATTTTCGTTATTGTATCAGATATTGTTATATGTTATAGACGTCTGCCTAGAGCAACGTGTACTGTGGTAGCTCCGTAGTGGGACTTGATATATTTTTATTTATTGCTTTTATTTTTACTACGGAGCTTTTACTCCAAGGACTATCGGCTGCCTTCTATTGTACTATTATGTTTTTCATTATTGAATAGATATGCTGTAATGGCCAATGAGACTAAGAACAATGGGAGTTAAAGTACAACAGAAAATGGAAACAGGAAAAGAAATAAATGGATCAAAAAAGAAAAAAGAGAAGATTTAAAGAAAGAGCAGAGACAAAACAACAATAATGCTCTAATAATGTCAATTGGGTTTTTAGTATTCCTCAGTTGGAAATTGTAAGGTGGGATATGCAGTTTGAGTGTGATGTTGATATGTTCCAGGATATCAGGAAAGTTTCTGATAGTGAACAAGATTGCATATATAATTTTTGGTGATGAGTTCTGCCCATTTGAACCAGATCAATGTCCTGGGGTAGTCACTTTTATTTTCCTATAAAATGTTTTGTTTTACATGTGAATGCAGTTAAAGTAGGAAAATGTAGGTACTCAGCATGGACAGTACGGGTAACATGGAAAGAAACTGACATTTATGCATGGACAGTACGGGTAACATGGAAAGAAACTGACATTTATGCATGGACAGTACGGGTAACATGGAAAGAAACTGACATTTATGCATGGACAGTATGGGTAACATGGAAAGAAACTGACATTTATGCATGGACAGTACGGGTAACATGGAAAGAAACTGACATTTATGCATGGACAGTACGGGTAACATGGAAAGAAACTGACATTTATGCATGGACAGTACGGGTAACATGGAAAGAAACTGACATTTATGCTTACAGAATTTCAGGTAGAAGGAAACAACTATGGGATAAAAATTAAAATGTGGTTATTCATGGAATTCACTGCTAGTTGCGGTAATTCTAGTTTGACAGAGGTGAATAAAACGAAAAGGAATGAAGTGAAGTGAAGCTAGATTTTGCAAGGCCTTAACAGATAACATAGGCTATATTCTAGGGGGAGAAAGGTCCTACTTCCCTAAGGGAGAATTTAGCTACTAAAACAGAGTATACCTTTACCAAGCATTATTAAACAAAAAAATGAGGTACTAGGAAATGTGTTCAGTGAGTACGTAGCTTAGTAGAAAGTTTGGAGAATAACAGACTAAGTAAACTGGATGATCCCATGTTATTTAAACTTAGGAATTACTTATAAGACAAATACAAGGTATCAGTTTATTTAACTTCTGTCTGCAAATAACATGCAGGGTTATAATTTATTTATAAAAGTTGGATAGAATGGTAGCATTGGCAGAAAAAAATAATGAATATGGAAAGTTAATGCATATATATATATATATATATATATATATATATGTGTGTGTGTGTGTGTGTGTGTGTGTGTGTGTGTGTGTGTGTGTGTGTGTGTGTGTGTGTGTGTGTGTGTGTGTGTGCGCATATTCATAATCAAGCCAATCAAAGACGAGAGAGAGAGAAGTTAGCTGTATTGTTTGATGGTTAAGGAAATATTATAAGCAGAAGACAAATGTATTCTTAAAGCAACTATTTAAAACACCGAAAAACACATAAAGTATTGCCTCTGAAGGTTAAATAGTATAAAAAAACACAAAGACACTGAGAGTTTGGAAAGGCATCCTGGGCAGTATGTGTATCACATTAGTTGTATTATGCAGCAGGTACAGGCACAGAATGTTTTCATTAAAGAATGTATGCAAGAGAGAATATGGATATGGAAATACATGCTGATAAGTGGAACATAATGTGACATGAACTTGATTAACATTTTAAGTTATTACAGTTAAATTTAGTTGTAAACTATAAATGTTTATTTAATAGCAGGAGAAGACGGCGTTACTTACTTTTATTATAAAAAAATTCAAAATGCTAATGTGGCAAAATACTAATGGTATTTAATGAATGGGTCTCTGAGTATACCCACCTCCCTGTATGAACACTGCAATGGATGTTTTGTCAGTATGATATGGAAGGCAATGATAAACCATGTTCAGATGATTACAGAGTAAGGTGTTTATTAAGTTGTGACTAGAAATACTACAAATTGTGGCATGCATGACACACAAAACAGAGAGCAAGCTCAAATAAGTACATTTGCACCTGGACTGTAATGCATTATTAATGGCATAGGAGCATCTGGTGTATTACAGCTATATGAGATAACGTCATTTACCTGGTGAAGTGAAAATATTATCAAAATTGGAGTGTGATTCCATAGTCAATGGTTCATTATTGCAGATATTAGAGAAATTAAGGTTTAGGAGTACAGTAGCATAAACAAACAATTATGATCATTCATCTATTTAGCCACTTGTAAATTAATGTATTGGAGTTGATGAAATGAATAGTACAATCGAACATATTATTTGCATTAAGCACATATTCTGTTATATTTAATATAAAGCAGAAAGGGAAACGGGCATAGAAATTACAATTTTTGATAATTTATCAGATGCTGTATGATATGCTTTTTGAATGAGGGCAGTTTAGAAAGATTTGAAGAGACCATGATGATGAAACAAGATGCACTAATAAAGTTGAGAATCCATCCAAGTAAAAATGAATGAGGTGGATATTATGACATTTTAGGAGTGCTTTTTCATTTGAGTATGTTTTCAATTTTATGAATTAGTTTGCAGATGAATCATTAGTGTAAATTCATTGGAAATCTATTTTGGTTAATGATGCAAACTAGTTACAAAATTGGACATTTTTTGAAACCGGACTAATAAATTAAACCCCATAAAATGATAAATATTATTCCAGGAAGATGAAAATGGTGACTTAATAACGTTAAATATAGTTCTGGATTGTTATGACCTTTCCTTAAATGTATCTTTGAAAGCCGATAATACTATTTTTTCAGCAATACATTACTTAGAGTATTATGGGGCGTTAATAGAAAGACAATAAAACAAGTATTCCAAAAAGTGTTCAGACATGCAGATAATTGTAATCCCTTTGAGAAAGTCAGAACATGTGAAATGAGAGTGGTTTTACTAGGGATCTTAAAGTGGCACAAAAATGTCATGTAAACATTTGTCTAGAGCTGGGATAAGAAGATTTGGAAAAATCAAAGTTAATAGCCACTGAAAAGAAAATTCCAATTAGTCAAAATATCTTTTTATGAAATATATATTTTTGGAGGTTAACACACAAAATTAACACTTTAAGATGAATAACTACATAAATGTTAAAATTAAATCATATGTTTATGTGGAAATTCAGACAATATTCAGTATTTTTTTTTTAGAATGTGACCAGGTTAAAACATTTTGCCAGGATAAACAACGATAAATAAATAACTTCATTAATGTATTTTTGTTTCACAGAAATAGCAGTTACAACTGATGTTCAAATTTGTTTCTCCCAAATAAATAGTCATGCAAGGTTAGTATTTCAATAGCAAACAACAGGGTCAATCATATTATCCATAGACAACCCCTGCGCCCTTTATCTAACCCATTATCTGGTTTGACCCACAAGGAGAAAAAAATAACGGTTGCGTTAATATGATTTTATTTCACATAAACAATAGTCACAGCTTGCAATTCAGTTTTCTTCACCTGGATACACAGTTCTCTTGAGTCAGAATTCAAACAGCAAACAGCAGAGCCAATCATTTCATCCATAGACAGCACCATACTTATTCTACTCAAAGTTTTTGGTTTGACCATGCCAGGGCAAAATAAATAAATAAATAAATAAATAACGGTTACATTAATGTATTTTTGTTTCATATAAATAGTAGTCACAGACTGTATACCAGCTTGCCAGAGCCAAATACAAATTAGTCCTGCAAAGCCAGAGTTGGCACAAAAGAGGCATCAATCATTTAATCTTTAGACAGCCCCAGTATTCCATTTCAATATATAGTATATACAATATGACTCTGCTAGGATTAAAAAATGTTGACATTAATGTATTTTTCTCTCAAAGAAACATTAGACATAACTTGTACATTCCAGTTTGCTTCACCAAAATATACATTAGTCCTGCAAAAGCCCAAATTACAAGAATAAACAGCAGGCCAATCATATCATCTGCAGACAGCCCTTGTGCTACACAGTGTCTGGTTTGAACCTGTCAGGATTAAAAAAAATAATAATAATAATTATAACTTAACTATTGTACTTACTGTGACTCACTCCCATCTTCTTCACTGATTCACTAACCTCTGACCTTGCACAAACAGTCTTACAGCATTTGATTACAGGCTGACCATGGAACCCCTTTTGGTG
This sequence comes from Protopterus annectens, assembly GCF_019279795.1. NCBI lineage: Eukaryota > Metazoa > Chordata > Ceratodontiformes > Protopteridae > Protopterus > Protopterus annectens. The sequence continues at coordinate 614,153,235 of NC_056734.1, read as the reverse complement.
GTATGGTAATATACAATATTTGGTGCTGAACTGACATCTACAAAAAATTCATTGTACCACAAAAAGTGTTACAGTTGAGCAGTTCAGAAGTGAGCCAGGGTAATGGGAAGAGGCGTTAACTTCCCTAACCCCACACAAAACCAACAGTGGCAAAGAAATAATACATATACCAACCACAAATAGCCAATAAATAATAGCCAGATTCAAAACAATGTTCTCAAGGTATGATCTCCCTATTAAAGTGGATATAGAAAATGATACGTAGTACATGTCAGTTGAGTTTCCCTGCTAAATCAATCCCGCACTAATCACAATAAAATGATGAAGCTGGAAAAGCAGGGCAAACAAACAAATAAATAAATAAAGACACAACCAGCTCCTCACAGAATTGTCATGACATATTGAGCTTCTGCACACAGTGCTACAAGAATAAGGCTTTCACAGCCAGTGCTTAGAAAACAAATTCATGTAAAGAGTTTTAGAACAGATGTTATTCGCCACATGACCAGGCCAGTCTATCCTCTTGATTTTAGAGGGGAAGAAAAGATGTTCAGGAAAGTATTCAACAAGATCCTACATCATGCAGACATAACAAGGGTCTATGGATAGACAAAACAGAAGACATACTCAATTAGTTTCTGATGGCTATAAACCTAAATACAGCATTCCTGAGAACCAATTGAACTAACCAGGTCAATGTCCAATAAAACTCATCTTTCACCTAAAATATACCTCAGTCATACATTCAAGACAAGGGTGGAAGTTCAAATCTGTACCAACAGACAGCATGCTGTCTAGTCAAGCAATTGAATGTTACTGTTCCTGATCCTACTGACTCTGTTTTGTGTAGTGACTGGAGAAAGCTAATGTTTGTTATTGTCCATCCACAGATACTAATTCAGTTTCTAGTTCCAGAGCTAGCAGTACTTGAGTGACCAGGACTGGGTGTGACATCAGATACGGAATTGTATTTTAAGTTGTGATACAGTAAGTATTCATAATGTATCTTGTTAGTAATGGATATCAAGGGATGTGTCATACATAAACATATTATTAATTTTATTTAACAGTATGAATCAACAAGATAAAGCTAGAATGGTACATCAGTCACGTGCCTCCATATGCCTTAATTTTGAAAAAAAAAGTTATTTCTCTTGGGGGGGGGGTATGGGGTTTGATGAAACATGGAATAGAGCTGCCAGAGTGTTTGTATATATTGTGAATATGTACAACATCCATTGCCACTTCAATACTATTATATAGTATTTGCATTTTAAAAGTGCACCTATCGTGTAATACATTGCCTTTCTAAGCTACTGCTAGTTGTCCAAGAGAACTGGAATGTCAACATCTTTTCTGTTGAGCTGCCATATCGTACACAATAAAACTTAACTGTTTGATGTTGCATCCTGTCATTTCATTAACTAGCAACTACTGTAACTGGAAAGCTGTTGGTATACAACACGATAACATTAGAATCAAATGAAAGCAAATACTGAGTAAACTTAATGAATTGTCAAGTCACAACTCATCAAAGCTGTCATGCATTGCATCATTGAATTTAAAAAAACATACACGATTCCTCCACTCCTTCACCAATAAAGCATACAAAATACAGAATGGAGAACACCGACTGCTGCAATTGAATTTTTTAATTCTGGTACCTCGGCCTTCGCCTTCTCCTGGAATACATTTTACTTAATGCTCCACCCATTTTTATACAAATTTTTTAATTAAATAATTGATGCACCATCCCCCAATTAAATACAATGCCACGGAATTTTATAATTGCAACTCATTTGGGGTTGTGTATATTATAGGATGTGGCTGCGAGAGACAAAATTGGTACATAAGACAAACCACTAGAAGGGTCAAATTAAGGATTTTGGAACACCTCCATTCTGTATCATTGAATTTAACACAGTTTATTTTTCCTATACAAGTTGCTGGGTGTGAAAAAACAGGCAGCCTCTTACAAAATGAATGAATTCTTCTTACAGGCAAACACACTGTTATGTCACTCACATGATGGGTTATGATGGGTTATGGCTTTTATGAGATGTAATTCAAAGATTCACTAAGACCAAACACACACATACATATAAATCAATCTATCAATATACATCTCTCTCTCTCTCTCTCTCTCTATGTATATATATATATATATATATATATATATATATATATATATATTTATATGTGTGTGTATATATATATATATATATATATATATATATATCCACTAGAACAGATTCCACTCCCAACGCAGTGTGTGTACGCTGTCAACTCAATCTATACTCCCACCTGCCCAGGAAAGAAAGCAACCCAGCAACCGGGAAATAAAGAAACTAGACAATAAGGACTAAAACAAAATAAACTGAGGTCCTAATTTCCCAGCTAAATTGTGCTCTGTGAAACTAAAGCGCATTGAACTCAATCTATACTCCCACCCGCCCAGGAAAGAAAGCAACTCAGCGATCGGGAAATAAAGAAACTAGACAATAAGAACTAAAACAATATAAATGGAGGTCCTAGTCTTCCAGCTAAATTGTGCTCTGTGAAACTAAAGCGCATGTAAGCTCCTGTTTGTTTAATTACCTGGTCCTCTAGGAAGGAGACTTTTGTATAACTCCCTACTCGAGCTAATCTAAATATAACTGTGATTTTTAGCTTAAGCCCAACAGCATACACACTCACAGGGTTCCCTAGCTTTAACAGTAGGTGGCAGCAATCAACCACAAATCCTCCCAAATAGCCTTACCTACATAGCTCTCTAAAGGCTTCCAATCCAAAATAATCTTTTTAGTGGCCTTTCCAGGTCTACCTTCTTACCCTGTCTGCTTTTAGACTTCACCCTAAGATACATCCCTAAACTTTAGCCTTTAAAGTTTATTAACTAAATTACCATCTATAGACACTATCTTTCTATCAGTGCGCAGCTATTAACTTCAACCACTGATACTTTTTTGGCGCTCACCTCTGCTGGTTCTGTCCCCTCTCCATTCGCCCTGTGGACTCACTCCACTCCCTGACCCTACCCCCAATTCCCACCCACCCTCACTACACCTACACTTATACTTATCCATAATCACCTGACTCAGGTCCTGCTCCAATAATCTGCTCCAATCAATTAACACCTCTCACAAACCACACCCCAACCCCACCTCACAACTACACCACTTCTACCATTCCAAATTATATCACAATGCAAATCCTTTTACCCTTACTTCTACTAGCCCTAATTTCCCTATCATACAACACATCCATACAAACACGCATTCCCCTAGACAATACCTAATTCCATACAACACACACTATAAATTCTAAACACCCCCACATACATTTTCAAGTCTGTCCAACACTATTTAACACTAGTATTATCCTACACACCCCAAAGTCCAACACACTTTCAACCATCAATAAAGAAGCAGCTTATATATCCCTCTCTACACTAAGCCAAGCCATCAAACACCTTTTCAAAATCAACATAATACTCCTTATAGCTGGTGACATTCACACAAACCCAGGACCCTCTTCCTATGATCTCCCCAAAAAATGTCAAACTGATTTACTAATAATTAACATCAACACTAGAAGTATTTCCAACAAACTCTAAGAACTGCATGCCTTTATTACTCACTACTCTCCTGATATTCTAACTATTACTGAGTCCTGGCTAACACCACATATCCCTAGTGAAGAAATCCTACCACCAGGCTATAACATCATAAGGCAAGCTAGAACTAATAAGAAAGGTGGTAGAGTAGCAATACTGTTTAAAAATGAAATAAATCTAAAGCCATTCCATACCCCTCTATCTACTTTTCCTAATGCTGAAATCATAGCCTCTACCTTATCTTTAAATGAAAATAAAACAATTAACATCCTGTGCTGCTATATCCCTCCTGGAAATAACTCACCAGTCATAGAATAAATTCTTTATTGGCTAAATCTGAATTCCCCTCAAGAAACTATCTTACTAGGAGACCTTAATGCTGACTGGCTAGCTTGCAGCTCTAGTAACCCAACCAACCAAATAAACCTCTATGGTTTCAGCCAACTAATTCTGGAACCTACCAGAACTGATAAACGAAACCAAAAACAAACCATTATAGACTGGACACTAGTCAATAACCCTAAACATCACTATTAGACTGGATGTTTACTAGATACACTCAGCGAACATATGCCCACTTTTCTCCTAAGAAAAAATACAACTAGTCAAAAACCCATTACCTATAGACTAATCAGAGATGATCGAAACTGTACCTCAGACAGCCTAAATAGCATACTAAAGCAATGTAATTGGCAGCCTTTAAAAAACATTCACCTTTATCAGGCAGTAGAATACTTTAATAAAACATTCATTTCAGTTCTAAACTCTATTGCACCAGAAAAAAAAAATCAAAACAAAAACTAACTATGCTCCCTGGTTAAGTAGAGACACAAGGGCCCTACTAAAAACTAGAGATAAGGCCTGGAAGAAATGGAAACAAGAAAACATCTCTCAAACTAAACAAAACTATAATCAACTCAGGAACCTAGCTAAAAACATACTAAACTAGACAAACAAAACTACTTCTTAGATCTACAAAACAAACACCTAAACAACCCCCAAAAGTTCCGGCACAGTATCAACTCCCTTCTGAAACCTGGCACTATCACTACCCCCACTCCTTCCACCTCCAAAGAAAACAACAGTGATATAGCTTCCCAGTTTAATTGTTATTTCATAAACTCAATCCAATCTCTGTCCAACCAAATACAAAACTCCAACAACTCATCACCCACAATTGCTGAAACCCGCACATCCAGTACCACTAATCTTCCATCTTTCTCTCTCTCTCTCTCACTTGTCACTACATCTAAAATTAAAAAACTCCTTCAAATCCTAAAGTCCACTACTCTGGCAGTAGACAGAATACCTGCAAAATTCCTAAAAATGGCAGCGGACTCCCTATCCTAACCAGTATCAGTCCTAATAAACAGATCCATTCAAGAAGCATATGCACCACAACTATGGAAAATATCCTACATTATACTTCTACATAAAGGTGGAAAATCTTACAACTTTTCCAACTATCGACCTATAGCTATACTATCCCCCCTATTCAAGCTCTTGGAGAAATGCATACATTAACAAACCATGCAATACCTGAAAACAAACAATCTTCTCTCCCACACCCAACATAGTTTCCGACCTCACCACAGTACAACTTCTGCCCTTCTCTCCTTTACCAATCAAATTAACTATCAGATAAACAAGAATAACTATGTATCTGCAATCAACTTTGACCTGTCAAAGGCATTTGACATGGTCTCACATCCAAAACTATTGGATACCCTCCACTCACTATCCTTTACTTCCCCCCACTATCTCCTGGTTCAAAAGTTATTTATCAGATAGGAAACAATCTGTGCAATGGCAAAATCAACTATCCCCCCCTCTCCAAACATTATAGGGGTACCACAAGGTTCAATATTAGGCCCACTTATGTTCTCTATTTTTACTAACAACTTACATACCGCCTCAAAACAAGCATCACTAATACAGTACGCAGATGACTCAACACTCATCTGCGCAGCCCCATCTATCAACATCTTTCTAGAACAAGCCCAAGAATCATTCTCTTCTATAGAAACTTGGATCACAGACATCCAACTTATCCTAAACCCCAGCAAAACAAAACTTCTCTTGTTCACCCCTAACAAAACAAAAACTACTCCTAATGATTTTTCCATCTTATATAAAAATGGAACTATCATTTCCCCATGCACCCATACAAAGCTCCTAGGGATAGAAATAGACAACAACCTATCCTTTGATTTGCACATAGCTCAAACTATTCAGAAAGTTCATAAAAAATGAGAACCCTTTATAGACACAAAAACTTACTCATAGACAAAGCAAGACTCACTCTAGCACAAACTCACCTCCTATCAACAAAAAACACCAAAACTAAAAGCAAAATCAAACCAAGAATGAAAATCACTTGGCACCACAGGACCCGGAAGCACGTAAACAAAGGCTTTCAAAATAAGCAGATGAAGAAATCAAACAGCTGCTAGGTCTCCAAAAAGATCCTTTAATGTAACCAGGCAAAGTAAAAATCCACAATATCATCCAAGCGCTTTCACTCGACCACATGCGAGCTTTCTCAAGGCAAACAACATTGCTGGAAGTTCATTCACATTAAATACTTCCAGAATCATCACATGACTTCCTGTGAACCTTTCCCAACAGGAAAATCACCATGTAAGGAAATTCTAAAATACATTCTTATTATCATTAAAAATAATTCATTTTCTAAAAATAATTCATTTTCTAAAAATATCTTGGCGACTGAATAGCATAATGAACTTGAAATTGAATACAAACTATTAAAATATGTCACAAAACAATTCTGTAAAATATTTTTATAGTTTTATAATACAAATAAGTGCAGTAACCCCTTTTAACCATCGGGGGTGAAATCAAAACTCCAATTTAAAACCTAGAGTTACTAACTGGCATTGTAAAATTTCTTATCTGAGTTGCCAATGTATAACATTCCATATATCATATTATAAAATCTTATGGATTCAAAAGTGAATAAAACAATAGATGTCATGTTCTGCTAAACTGTGTTATAGACGAGCTTGTCTCAATTTCAAAACACTAGTGATGTTGAGGGTGTCATTCAGACCTGGGTATCTAGTAGCATTTAACCGGAGCTGCCAAAATAGCTCACGGTATTCTAATTTTGACACCCAACTACCCCCTCTTATATCCGGTTGTACCTGTTCCAACACCATAAACTTATGTCCATGTCCTTACAATGTCAAGGAGTGTTTATAAAAGGCATTACTTTCCTTCCTTACATTGATGTCATTGAAGTGTTCGTAAACCGTTCTCCTAAACACCCTTTCGGTTTTCCCAATGTAAAAAGCATGGCACGTAACACAGGAACCAAGATAGACCACACCCTTGGATCCAAAGTTAAAATGTTTGTTGGAACGGAACTTAAATCTTCTAGAGGGAAGGTAGTAGGACCCCGAATTTAGCATAGCGTGACATTGCTTGCACATCCCACAGGGATAAGTGCCTAATTTCTTTCTATTGCGATTCTGCGGATCCTCTAACCTAATATCTAAAAGTTCTTTCAAATTCCTGCCCCTTTTCCTAACAAAAGAGGGGTAACTGGGCATAGAATTCTTAATATCTTCCTGAAGTCTGAGAATGGGTCAATATTTCTTGATAATCTTCTCGATTTGATCTAAGTTGTTGGAGAAAGTCTGTATAAAACTATTTTTTCCTTGTAAAATGTGTTTTGAAGGGTTTGGGGACATCTCATTAACCCCCACCCCCAATAAAGGAGGATATTTATATGCCCTCTTCTCAGAAATTTCTACAACTAGTGCTTCTACCAGGGCTTCCGGATATTGTTTGTCCATAAAGAATCCCTTTAAAATGGAAACTTCCTCATTGAAAAGTTCGTCCGTGCTGGACATTCGTGAAGCCCTAATTAGTTGACCCTTCACTATCGCCTTCTTTTGATAGAAGGGATGTCCACTGTGGTAATTCAGGAATGCATTTGAAAAAGTGCTTTTCCTGTAAATCTTAGACTGAAAACAACTATTTGAATAATCCTTCACTAGTGAAATGTCTAAATAATCAAGTTGGTTTTTACTGATGTTATAAGTAAAACTAAAAAATGTGGTCGTCCTGTTGATGTAATCTATGAATTCCATTAAACTTCGTTCATTTCCCATCCACATAAAGGAGATATCATCCAGAAATCTTCTATAGTATAAGATGTCCTGATACCATGTACTGGTAAAAATATATTTCTTTTCCCATTGGTGTAATACCAAATTTGCGTACATGGAGGCACAAGAGGCACCCATTGCCACACCTTTTTTCTGATGATAAAATTCCCCCTTAAAGTGAATGAAGTTATTTTCTAGAACTAATTCCATAAATTCCAGAATTAAATTAGTAAACTTGTCCCCCAGTTGGACTTCATTAGATAAGTAAGTTCCTAACCACTCCAGTCCTGTGTTGTGTGGAATACTAGGAAATAAGTCGACCACATCCACAGTGACCATAAATATTTCAGGTAAAAATAAACTCTGATCCACTCCTTTGAGGTAGTCCCATGAATCCTTACATATGTGTTTAATTTTCTCTACATGTTGTTTTAAGGAGAAGTCGATAAATTTGGCTAAGGGTTCTGTGACACTTCCACCCCCTGAAACTATATGTCTAAATTTCAGGGGGTTCAAATTCTTATGTGTCTTTGGAATTCCAAAAATCTGGGCAACCTTGGGTTTTTTTACTAATAAATAGTTATATAACTTTTCATTAATGGCATTTTGCATTAAATGGTCATATAGTGAATAATTTATTTTAGCTTGAGCTACATTGATCTCATTTCTTGAGACGAGTTCATATTGTTCAGTATCCTGTAACACAGTGTGCAAGGCAGCCTCATAGTCCCAGGTGTACATCAAGACAGCACCTCCCCCCTTCTCCGGTTTCATAACCCTACACCCCTCCATTTTGAGCTTTTTAATTAAAGTCAACTCATCCTCAGTAATATTGTCAGTTGTTTTAAAATAATCTTTCTCCTTAAGTTTCCTAATGTCACTCTCAAACAACTCCTCAAAAATTTTAATGGTGGGGTGGACAGGCGGGTTGAAGGTACTTTTTCTTGTAAGAGTCTTTTCAAAGTTTCGTTCATCTTTAAACAATAAGTTAAAATTGAGCTGCCTCATAAAAAGCTTTAAATCAATCAAGGTTGTAACCATGGGGGAAGGCCTAAGGGGAACATAATGAAAACCCTTGGAAAGTAAACTAAAAAAATTGTCTGTTATTGATAGATCGGTGTAATTAAAAATAGTAAAATTGTCTTTCCTATGTTTAATTTGTTTCCCTTCAAATAATGTTGTGCTATTGTCCTCATTCACTGTAGTTCTTGAAATTAGTTTGTCGGGTGATTCCAACTGTTGTATTGTTCCCTTCACCCCCTCCCTCTCTTCTGGGGGTAATGAAAATCCTGGGTAGTTACATTCCTATTCTTCTGTACTATTCTCTCACTTCTTCTGAGATTATCATTTCCTTCACTTGTAGGTTCCCCTTGCCTATTACTTTCTCCCCTTTCATAAAAGACATTTTCAGTAGTGTTGTTGTTGCTTCTTCCTTTTATAATTGGGAGAGGGTCGGATCTACCTTCCTTATATTCAATTAGGTCCCTCTCTAATTTCCTAATTTTTCGATTAAGTACCCTAAAACAATGCTGGTCTACATCACTAAACAATTTGTCATAGTCCCTCTTAACTGAGCTGAAAGTTACATCTTTTAACATATTTGCGTTGAGCTCATCTAAATCTTTTAACAAAACAGTCATTTTTTTCTCATAGTCCATCACCATGCATTTTAACATGTCTAAACTTGCTTTGTTGAAAATTTCACAAAGTTGGTCATATAAATCAGAACCATATTGTACATTGTTAGGGAACTTAAAAAACCTCAAGCCCTTAGGAATTCTCTGTACATTAATACACTCATTTAAATAATCAACTTCCATCTGTTTGTTCTTATAAGAATACAGTTTGTCTTTAAAATCAAAAAAGACATTATCAAGATTTTTATAATTATCATGAAGCACAGTACCTTTTCTGAAATTAAACTGTTGTTTTGTCCAAGATTTGAAGTCAAAGGACTTCCTCTGCTCATTTGATACAGGAGCAGTCTGGTTGTTTGATTTAACATAGTCAAAACAATTCGAATTCGAATTACTGTGATTGCCCCCTCTCTCAGCATTCCTTGTAGCATTTCCAGACCCAACCACTTCAGCAAGTGTTCTGGGGGGATTGTTGAATTGTTGTTGGTTCCCAGGTATCTGGGAAACTGTTAGTTGTGTCTGCTGTTGAACCATAGAAGTCAATTGTGTCAATAGTGTTAAAACCAGTTTAAACTCAGCCCTAGAAACTGAGGCTGTTTCAGCATCTTCACAATCGGCTATCAGTACTGCTGGTGTGTGGGTGAAGCCGCTGGCTTCCTTTCCTTCTGCCATGTGTAAAAGTTGACAAAAAACGCCAAAACTAAAAGCAAAATCAAACCAAGAATGAAAATCACTTGGCACCACAGGACCCGGAAGCACGTAAACAAAGGCTTTCAAAATAAGCAGATGAAGAAATCAAACAGCTGCTAGGTCTCCAAAAAGATCCTTTAATGTAACCAGGCAAAGTAAAAATCCACAATATCATCCAAGCGCTTTCACTCGACCACATGCGAGCTTTCTCAAGGCAAACAACATTGCTGGAAGTTCATTCACATTAAATACTTCCAGAATCATCACATGACTTCCTGTGAACCTTTCCCAACAGGAAAATCACCATATAAGGAAATTCTAAAATACATTCTTATTATCATTAAAAATAATTCATTTTCTAACAATAACTCATTTTCTAAAAATATCTTGGCGACTGAATAGCATAATGAACTTGAAATTGGATACAAACTATTAAAATATGTCATAAAACAATTCTGTAAAATATTTTTATAGTTTTATAATACAAATAAGTGCAGTAACCCCTTTTAACCATTGGGGGTGAAATTAAAACTCCAATTTAAAACCTAGAGTTACTAACTGGCATTGTAAAATTTCTTATCTGAGTTGCCAATGTATAACATTCCATATACCATATTATAAAATCTTATGGATTCAAAAGTGAATAAAACAATAGATGTCATGTTCTGCTAAACTGTGTTATAGACGAGCTTGTCTCAATTTCAATACACTAGTGATGTTGAGGGTGTCATTCAGACCTGGGTATCTAGTAGCGTCTAACCGGAGCTGCCAAAATAGCTCACGGTATTCTAATTTTGACTCCCAACTACCCCCTCTTATATCCGGTTGTACCTGTTCCAACACCATAAACTTTATGTCCATGTCCTTACATGTCAAGGAGTGTTTATAAAAGGCATTACTTTCCTTCCTTACATTGATGTCATTGAAGTGTTCGTAAACCATTCTCCTAAACACCCTTTCAGTTTTCCCAATGTAAAAAGGATGGCATGTAACACAGGAACCAAGATAGACCACACCCTTGGATCCACAGTTAAAATGTTTGTTGGAACGGAACTTAAATCTTCTAGAGGGAAGGAAGTAGGACCCCGAATTTAGCATAGCGTGACATTGCTTGCACATCCCACAGGGATAAGTGCCTAATTTCTTTCTATTGTGATTCTGCGGATCCTCTAACTTAATATCTAAAAGTTCTTTCAAATTCCTGCCCCTTTTCCTAACAAAAGAGGGGTAACTGGGCATAGAATTCTTAAGATCTTCCTGAAGTCTGAGAATGGGCCAATATTTCTTGATAATCTTCTCGATTTGATCTGAGTTGTTGGAGAAAGTGTGTATAAAACTATTTTTTCCTTGTAAAATGTGTTTTGAAGGGTTTGGGGACATCCCATTAACCCCCACCCCCAATAAAGGAGGATATTTATATGCCCTCTTCTTAGAAATTTCTACAACTAGTGCTTCTACCAGGGCTTCCGGATATTGTTTGTCCATAAAGAATCCCTATAAAATGGAAACTTCCTCATTGAAAAGTTTGTCCGTGCTGGACATTTGTGAAGCCCTAATTAGTTGACCCTTCACTATCGCCTTCTTTTGATAGAAGGGATGTCCACTGTGGTAATTCAGGAATGCATTTGAAAAAGTGCTTTTCCTGTAAATCTTAGACTGAAAACAACTATTTGAATAATCCTTCACTAGTGAAATGTCTAAATAATCGAGTTGGTGTTTACTGATGTAATAAGTAAAACTAAAAAATGTGGTCGTCCTGTTGATGTAATCTATGAATTCCATTAAACTTCGTTCGTTTCCCATCCACATAAAGGAGATATCATCCAGAAATCTTCTATAGTATAAGATGTCCTGATACCATGTACTGGTAAAAATATATTTCTTTTCTCATTGGTATAATACCAAATTTGCGTACATGGAGGCACAGGAGGCACCCATTGCCCCACCTTTTTTCTGAAGATAAAATTCCCCCTTAAAGTGAATGAAGTTATTTTCTAGAACTAATTCCATAAATTCCAGAATTAAATTAGTAAACTTGGCCCCCAGTTGGACTTCATTAGATAAGTAAGTTCCTAACCACTCCAGACCTGTGTTGTGTGGAATACTAGGAAATAAGTCGACCACATCCACAGTGACCATAAACATTTCAGGTAAAAATAAACTCTGATCCACTCCTTTGAGGTAGTCCCATGAATCCTTACATATGTGTTTAATTTTCTCTACATGTTGTTTTAAGGAGAAGTCGATAAATTTGGCTAAGGGTTCTATGACACTTCCACCCCCTGAAACTATAGGTCTAAATTTCAGGGGGTTCAAATTCTATGTGTCTTGAATTCCAAAATCTGGGCAACCTTGTTTTACTAATAAATAGTTATATAACTTTTCATTAATGGCATTTTGCATAAAATGGTCATATAGTGAATAATTTATTTTAGCTTGAGCTATATTGATCTCATTTCTTGAGACGAGTTCATATTGTTCAGTATCCTGTAACACAGTGTGCAAGGCAGCCTCATAGTCCCAGGTGTACATCAAGACAGCACCTCCCCCCTTGTCCGGTTTCATAACCCTACACCCCTTCAGTTTGAGCTTTTTAATTAAAGTCAACTCATCCTCAGTAATATTGTCAGTTGTTTTAAAATAATCTTTCTCCTTAAGTTTCCTAATGTCAGTCTCAACCAACTCCTCAAAAATTTTAATGGTGGGGTGGACCATTAAAATTTTTGAGGAGTTGGTTGGGACTGACATTAGGAAACTTAAGGAGAAAGATTATTTTAAAACAAGTGACAATATTACTGAGGATGAGTTGGCTTTAATTAAAAAGCTCAAAATGGAGGGGTGTAGGGTTATGAAACCGGACAAGGGGGGAGGTGCTGTCTTGATGTACACCTGGGACTATGACGCTGCCTTGCACACTGTGTTACAGGATACTGAACAATATGAACTCGTCTCAAGAAATGAGATCAATATAGCTCAAGCTAAAATAAATTATTCACTATATGACCATTTAATGCAAAATGCCATTAATGAGAAGTTATATAACTATTTATTAGTAAAAAACCCAAGGTTGCCCAGATTTTTGGAATTCCAAAGACACATAAGAATTTGAACCCCCTGAAATTTAGACCTATAGTTTCAGGGGGTGGAAGTGTCACAGAACCCTTAGCCAAATTTATCGACTTCTCCTTAAAACAACATGTAGAGAAAATTAAACACATATGTAAGGATTCATGGGACTACCTCAAAGGAGTGGATCAGAGTTTATTTTTACCTGAAATGTTTATGGTCACTGTGGATGTGGTCGACTTATGTCCTAGTATTCCACACAACACAGGCCTGGAGTGGTTAGGAACTTACTTATCTAATGAAGTCCAACTGGGGCCAAGTTTACTAATTTAATTCTGGAATTTATGGAATTAGTTCTAGAAAATAACTTCATTCACTTTAAGGGGAATTTTATCACAGAAAAAGGTGTGGCAATGGGTGCCTCTTGTGCCTCCATGTACGCAAATTTGGTATTATACCAATGGGAAAAGAAATATTTTTACCAGTACATGGTATCAGGACATCTTATACTATAGAAGATTTCTGGATGATATCTCCTTTATGTGGATGGGAAACGAACGAAGTTTAATGGAATTCATAGATTACATCAACAGGACGACCACATTTTTAGTTTTACTTATAACATCAGTAAACACCAACTCGATTATTTAGACATTTCACTAGTGAAGGATTATTCAAATAGTTGTTTTCAGTCTAAGATTTACAGGAAAAGCACTTTTTCAAATGCATTCCTGAATTACCACAGTGGACATCCCTTCTATCAATAGAAGGCGATAGTGAAGGGTCAACTAATTAGGGCTTCACGAATGTCCAGCACGGACGAACTTTTCAATGAGGAAGTTTCCATTTTAAAGGGATTCTTTATGGACAAACAATATCCGGAAGCCCTGGTAGAATTAGTAGTTGTAGAAATTTTTGAGAAGAGGGCATATAAATATCTTCCTTTATTGGGAGTGGGGGTTAATGAGATGTCCCCAAACCCTTCAAAACACATTTTACGAGGAAAAAATAGTTTTATACACACTTTCCCCAACAACTCAGATCAAATCAAGAAGATTATCACGAAATATTGGCCCATTCTCAGACTTCAGGAAGATCTTAAGAATTCTATGCCCAGTTACCCCTCTTTTGTTAGGAAAAGGGGCAGGAATTTGAAAGAACTTTTAGATATTAGGTTAGAGGATCCGCAGAATCACAATAGAAAGAAATTAGGCACTTATCCCTGTGGGATGTGTAAGCAATGTCACGCTATGCTAAATTCGGGGTCCTACTACCTTCCCTCTAGAAGATTTAAGTTCCGTTCCAACAAACATTTTAACTGTGGATCCAAGGGTGTGGTCTATCTTGGTTCCTGTGTTACGTGCCATGCTTTTTACATTGGGAAAACCGAAAGGGTGTTTAGGAGAAGGGTTTACGAACACTTCAATGACATCAATGTAAGGAAGGAAAGTAATGCCTTTTATAAACACTCCTTGACGTGTAAGGACATGGACATAAAGTTTATGGTGTTGGAACAGGTACAACCGGATATAAGAGGGGGTAGTTGGGAGTCAAAATTAGAATACCGTGAGCTATTTTGGCAGCTCCGATTAGACGCTACTAGATACCCAGGTCTGAATGGCACCCTCAACATCACTAGTGTTTTGAAATTGAGACAAGCTCATCTATAACACAGTTTAGCAGAACATGACATCTATTGTTTTATTCACTTTTGAATCCATAAGATTTTATAATATGATATATGGAATGTTATACATTGGCAACTCAGATAAGAAATGTTTTACAATGCCAGTTAGTAACTCTAGGTTTTAAATTGGAGTTTTGATTTCACCCCCGATGGTTAAAAGGGGTTACTGCACTTATTTGTATTATAAAACTATAAAAATATTTTACAGAATTGTTTTATGACATATTTTAATAGTTTGTATTCAATTTCAAGTTCATTATGCTATTCAGTCGCCAAGATATTTTTAGAAAATGAATTATTTTCAGAAAATGAATTATTTTTAATGATAATAAGAATGTATTTTAGAATTTCCTTATATGGTGATTTTCCTGTTGGGAAAGGTTCACAGGAAGTCATGTGATGATTCTGGAAGTATTTAATGTGAATGAACTTCCAGCAATGTTGTTTGCCTTGAGAAAGCTCGCATGTGGTCGAGTGAAAGCGCTTGGATGATATTGTGGATTTTTACTTTGCCTGCTTACATTAAAGGATCTTTTTGGAGACCTAGCAGCTGTTTGATTTCTTCATCTGCTTATTTTGAAAGCCTTTGTTTACCTCCTATCAGCTCTTACATACGCTGCTCCAATACTGACACATATCAAAAAAATCTCTTCTGGACAAACTAGAGTCATGTTATAATAAAATAGCCAAGTTTACTAACAACTACCCTTTCAGAACACATCACTACCAAGTACTAAAACAATTACAATGGCTAGAATTCCCTCACCTACTATGTTACTTACATCTTACTTATGCCTACAACATCATAAACTACCCAGAGAAAACTCCAGCCCTATAACAGCTACTAACCTTCTACTCCCCTAGTCGGCTTGTCCACAAACCTTTCCTAAGTATCACATCTGCAAACAACACTGCTGGCAAAGCCCTTTTTTCCCACATTATAGCTAAAAAATGGAACAACCTTCCTTCTAATATATCCTCAACAACAACAAACTATAACTTTAAAAAACTATTAAAACCACATCTCAGGAAAAACTGTCTCTGTCCCTGTATTACTTGAAAATTATTATATCCACACTCCTCCTCCACAACAATCTTAATATTATTTTTCACTAGCGCTTCCACACTTACATACACCCACTCCCTATCAAGCCACACTGGCCTTTTACCTCTTTCTCATTACACTTACTAGAAAATGTAAACAATCTATTAATAGCAAATGTAGTCTCAGCCTTCTCTTGTAATATTTTGTCTACAGATATTGTATGATACTGCTATTCTCATGTAACTCTATATGAAGTATTGTGCTAGATTCTTTCATATGTACTTTTTGCTTGTTATTTACTTGTCCTACAGTTTACTATATTGCTTATTTTTTGTTTATTTTTACTTGTTATTCTTCTTGTCAGACATGGAGCTTTAACCCCCGGGCATCCACTGAAAATGGACTTGGTCCAACTGGATCTTTCCCGGTTAACAAATGTAAAATAAAAAAAATAAATAAAATAAATAAATAAATAAATATATATATATATATATATATATATATATATATATATATATATATATATGTATATACATATATTTATTTATTTTATTTTACATTTGTTGACCGGGATAGTCCGACTGGATACATATCCACTTTCAGTGGAGGCCCGGGGAGAAAAGCTCCAAACTATCAAACAGATAAAGACAAGCAAGTTACAGTATATGCACAAACATATTGTATTAACATACAAGTTACAGTCTCACATTTCAAGCCTATGAAGGATACAGTTTATAGTCAGAAATATATACAAATATGTTACACTTTCTCTTATTAAACCTATAGGTGCAGCTATATACAGAGTATCTGCAGAGATGTTACAGTTCATCTTTTCAAATATTTTACTGTAAGAGGTAAGTCGCTGTGAATAAAAAAATTGCAGGGATATGGAAGTAGATTAGGCTTTAGTCAGGGTTAGAGCAAGGACATAATCAGTGAGTTTTAAAATACTGGGTTACATTTTTTTTTTAACTGATTAAGGGAGGGGTTCAGAGTAAGCTCAGATGAGAGCGACCTATATATATATATATATATATATATATATATATATATATATATATATATATTTATTTTATTTTACATTTTATTTTACATTTGTTGACTGGGCTAGTCTAGCTGGATACATGTCCATTTTCAGTAGAGGCCTGGGGAGAAAAGCTCCACAATAAAAATGGGTTAGTAAAATCAAGTGTTGTTATACATTCAAATAAGAAATATTATACAAAAATAGGTGTTACAGAGAAAAAAACTGGTTCATAAGTATTACTAGCAAAAAATACTTTACAATACTGAAAATAAGCAAGCAAGAATATATATATATATATATTTTTTTTAAATTAAGGGTGAATGTAAAGGTTGATAAAATAGAAAGTTTTAGTCAGGGTTTGTAAAGAACAGAGCTAATGAGAATTAAGCACAGGTTTTAACTGCTTCTTGAAGGTTCAAACACGAATACTATACTAACCTAGAAAAAGGTTTGAGGGGGTGAAAAAGGGTAGAGGGAATACTAGTTTAGTCAGGGTTTGTACAAGGACAGAGCCATTGAGACTTAAGCAGAGTTTTTAGCTGCTTCTTGAAAGTGGGTAGAGAAGTAATAGTGGTGAGTTCACGTGGAAGCTTGTTCCAGATAGGTCCAATACAGTTGGAGAACAAACAGTCCCCAGCTTTGTTGCTAGATTTATAGGGTGCTGCTAGTAGCTTTGTAGCAGAGTGCAGGGACGATAGATTTTTATAAGGAGTAATAAGGGTACTAAGTATTGTGGTATTCGAAGGTTGATAGAAGATTTTGTGGGTGATGGTAAGTTGCTGTAGTCGTATTTGATTTTGTAGTTCCAGCCAGCCTAGTTGTTTAAGATTAGAGCAATGATGGGTTCTAAAAGGGGCTCCTGTGGCAAATCTTGTAATATTATTATAAGATACTGCTAGTTTATTGAAATTAGATTTTGATAAGTTTGTAAAAATAGGTGAGGCATAAAGAAGGGTAGAGAGCAAGTGTGTTTGAGCTAAAGTACTTATGGCTGAGGTAGCTAGGAAGGGTTTGAGCCTGTAGAGAGATCCAAGTTTTCTATTGACTGACTTGATGGTTAAGTTAATATGGGCATCGAAGTTGAGATTATGGTCTACTGTGACACCTAAAAGTTTGGTAGTTGAGTCAGGGGATATTATTGTGCCATTGTTCGACATTATATCGAAGGTAAAGGTCAAAGATTTCTGTGATGGTGTAAAAAGTAGTAATTTAGTCTTTTTGGGATTTAGTAAGAGGCCATGCTGATAGAACCAGTTTTCAGCTGCTGTGAAGACTTGTTGAGTGGTGGTCTGGAGTGTAATTGGGGAGGATGCTGAACATATCAGAGTTGAGTCATCGGTATATTGTATACATATGGATTGAGGAAGGGACATATTTAGTTTGTTAATAAAAATAGAAAAGAGGAGAGGTCCCAGTATTGAGCCTTGTGGCACTCCAATTGTGATGGGAAGAAGAGATGATATTTGATTATCCCAAAGAACTGCTTGTTGTCTATTTTCTAAGTAGGATTTAAACCACTGAATAGCTTGACTGTCCAAGGCAAATGATTTGAGGATGTTTAGTAAGAGGGAATGGTTGACCATATCAAAGGCCTTAGAGAGGTCTAAGAATAGTGCTGAGGACAGCAGGTTGTTGTTCCGATTTTTATTAATATGGTCTGTGAATGACAAGAGTGCTGTAGTAGTGCTGTGACAGGGTTTAAAACCATGTTGGCAGTCTGCTAGTAGGTTGTTTTTGAGAATATGATCAAGTAGTTGACGATGTATACATCTTTCCAAGATTTTAGCTAAAGGAGAAAGTAAGGCTATGGGAGGAAACTTAGGGAGCTTGAAAGAGTTACCGCCCTTGTGAAGAGGAATGATATGAGAGACTTTCCAGAAGGTTGGAATAAAGCCTTCAGTTACGGTTCGATTAACTAAGATGGAGAAAGGAAGGGCAATTACTTTGGCTGCAATTTGCAGGTATTCAGCTGGGAGGAGGTCAGCTGAGGGGGTACAAGGCTTGAGTTTTGTAAGAAGAGTAAAGATAAGATCAGTTGAAACTGGTTGCAGTTTGAAAGAGGGGGGATTTTTGTTGAGGCAATAAGGTGCTGGCGTGGACTGTGGAGATAAAGTTGAAGCAAGAAAGGTGACAGTGTCTGAGAAAAATTTGTTGAAAGTATCAGCGATTTGGTTAGGTGTGCTCTGAGTGAGGTTAGAAGGAGTGGGTGTTTTAGAGTTACCCGGATGTTGTAGTTTATTAATACTTGTCCAGAATTTGTGAGGGTTTTGGCGTTGGGTATGTTGGAATTTCCAATAATAATTTCTTTTATCAAGGAATACAAGTTTCTTTGTTACATTCCTAAGTTGTTTAAAGATTTGGTGGTCAGCTGGGTTTTTAGTACTACGCCATTTGGCCCAGGTTCTATTTCTATGCAACATTTTTTGTTTGGTTTCTTTTGTTAGCCAAGGAGCAGGCTTTGCTTTGGTTTTAATTAATCTAGTAGGGGCATGGAGGTTGAGGATTTGAAGGAATTTGTTGTTAAAGTATGAGACTGCATCGTCTAGAGGTAAGTATTTTAGGGGAGACCAATTACATGCTTTGAGTTCTAATTGGAAGTTAGTTTGGTTGAAATTGCTTTTGTTCCTGGTAGTTCTAACTTGAGTATTATTGGAGATGGGGATTTTTTGTCTGGTGATAAAGGTGATTAAATGGTCACTGATATTGTCAGGTAGTGTGCCTGTAGTATATATCATAGAGCTGCTATTGACTAGAATCCAATCAAGGATGCTTTGTTTGGAGCTGGTTTTGTTAATTCGAGTGGGGACAGTAATGGTTTGATTAAAGCCATAGAGGTTTATGTGAGAAGTGGGTTTTTGGGAGATGCAGGAACTCCAATCAATATTAAAGTCACCTAGAAGTATAGTTTCCTGAGGGAAGGAGTTTGAGAGCCAGTGCAGTAAGTTTTCAAGGGTATTAATATTGTTACCTGGGGGGATATAACAGCAAATGATATAAATGGATTTGTTAATATTAATTTGTAGTTTGGTAATTAAGATTTCACTATTGTTTTGTAAGGGTGGTTTTGTATCTAGTAGGGTAACCAGTAGTTCAGTTTTGTAAAGTATAGCTACACCTCCACCCTTTTTGGTGTGCCGGTCAAGTCTAATGATGTTATATCCTGGAGGTAGTATGTCATTATCCTTGGTATCTGCTTTTAGCCAGGTTTCAGTTAGGCAAAGGATATCGAAGGAATATAGGTCAAGGAGGGCATGCATTTGTGTTGTTTTATTGTTTAGGCTGCGAATATTTAGGTGGGCTATTTGGAGAGAGTTCTGATTGGGGGTATGAATTGTAGAATTAGCTTGATTTACTATGGGGATGGCAGGCTGGTGATTATTTGGGCCGGGATTGGGATGAATGTCACCATATAGGAATAATAGCTTCTGGTGACTATGTAGGTATTTGGAAGGTTTGGAAGAAATTGAAAAAGGTTTCTTGTTTAGAACAAAATTGATATGAGTTGCTCTGTGGTAATGAGGCATGAGGTAGGAAGATGATGAAGTTATACTGATGTGTGGTTTTGAGATATGGAGAGAGTATAAAGTGGTTTGTTTTAGTGCTAGTTGAGATTCAAATAAGTTTGTGTTTTCATAGAAGGTAAGGGAGTAAGCAAAGAGAAAAGTGTTTAGGAGTAGGAAGGAGGAGAGTAGGATGTTATTTTTAGAAATGTGTGGGTTATACATAGTGAGAGAAAGTATATATTAAGAGACAGTAGATATATATCTACACACACACACACACACACACATATATATATATATATATATATATATATATATATATATATATATATATATATACATATACATATATAATAAAAGTTCCTGAAGGCTTTTTTGAACAGTTTTAGTCTTCTAACCCTATGATTTTTTTTTTAGTAAGTAATTACTGTGACATTTTGAGTTAATTTCCAGTGGCTTATTCAGAACCTACAAAATGCAGCACTGTTTTCAATAATGGGTCATAAAAGTGTGTTAAAAGTAGTAAAATGATTTCCTTGTAGGAACTAGGCATACATTTTGGAACTAGATGGCTACAGAAAATGCTTTCTTGAATTTTGCTAGACATGTACCAGTCAAATTTAACATTGCTGTCTACCATTTTCTGTAGACTTTTAATGATGGTGCCTTTTATGGTTTAGCCATTTAGTTTTTAATCATAAAGTCGGTATTTTTTCTGTATCTTATGATGCTATTGAAATTAAAGTTGAGGTCATTTGTACCTCAACTATATTACAAGGATTTGTTTTTACTGAACATGTTGGAGAACTTAGTAATTATGTAACAAATTTTGATGTCAGCAGAATACTTGGTTATTTATAATATGAGCAAAACGACAAAGTTAACTGGTAGGCAGCTGTGCCATAAAATTAGACTTTAATAAAACAACAGCAGCAAAGAGTTAAGATAAGTGCTTTCATACCAAACTAGGTACTTCATCAGATCTAACTTCACAAACATTGCAATCAACCATTTATCAGTGTTTCAGATCATGTGACTTCAATAAATGCTTAATTTGTATAAAATCATTTAACCCTTTACCATTATAGCCTGCAATAAAGTCATCCATTTTTATTTCAAGGCATTCAGTACGGGACCTGATATCACCCCCTCTCACACCAGATTTATATATCTCAAGGTAATTAAACCAGTGATTATTACCCATAGTTTTCACATGTTTTGAAAGGGCATTTTTGTCATCACTTCTATTTATACTACATAGATGTTCTTTAATATGGTCTCTGAGACATCTGTTCATCTTGCCCACATAGAATGATTTACAAACCTCAAAGCATAATAGTTTAAATCATAGGTACTGCAGCTAGTATAAAGATCAATATTAAAAATACATCCTGTATCATGGTGTACCAGATTATCATCAGTTCTAACATATTTAGAGACATTACAGTGCTGGCAGGGATAAGTACCAATCTTTCTTATGTTATGACAGCTTTTTGGTGATGTTATAGGTTTATAACAAAACATTCTCTTAAGTGATGGGCAGTTCTTGAAACAAAAGGAGGGTGTAATGCCTAAAACCTCCTTATCAGACATCAATACCTTCCAATGCTTTTTAATCACATCACAAATGTATCCCATATCATTAGAGTATGTAAGATTCATCCATACAGGTTGTACCACAGAGTGTTCATTAGTATTGCTATTATTTACATAGTCCCCATAAAAAGGTCTAGTATGAGTATCCCTAGAAGCAATGGTATCATTCTGTGCCATAGTGATATCTGCATTACTATAACCCCTATCTAAAAAGTTGGCAGCTAAGTTATCAAATGACTCATACATATCACTATCCCTTGTGTGTAGACATGCTGTCCTGAAAAATTGTCCCTTCAGGACATTTTGTTTAACATACCTGGGATGCATACTACGAGCATGCATGAAATTATTAGTTTTACAGGGTTTATGATGCAAACTGGTCTCCAAACCTCCAATAGTCTTGCTTACAGTGACATCTAAGAAAGGTATCTTCTCTTCAGAGTATTCATATGGGAACCTGAGAAAATCAGTTATACCATTCAAATATTGTATAAATTCACTTAACAACTCAGGTGTATTGCAGCATACAAGAAAAATGCCATCCGTGTATTGCCCATAAAACAAAATAAATCTGGAGAATATATTACCATCACAGAACACATACTCAACCTCCAATTCAGCCAAGACAATATTTGCATAGGTATTCGCACAGACTGTGCCCATAGCTACCCCTGTGCATTGTAGATAAAACGTCTCAGCAAAGACAAAAGCATTGCATTCCAAAACAGTTTCAAGCAGGCCACATAGTAAGTATATGTTTTCATGTGTATACTTAGAGTTACGACTAAGAAACATCCTAATGTAGTCGACCCCTATAATATTGGGGATGCACGTAAAAAGTAACACATCTTTACTATAACCCATATTAGACCAAGCAATCAATTATGCAGAAAGTATTTCATGTCCTTTAATACATTAGTGGCCAACTCCAGCATAGGGTGAAGCTATGTGTTCTGTCAGTGTCACCCTGTCCATGTCTCCGACATTTAGTATCCCTTTTCCTTCCCACATTTAACAAATGCACAAGTCAATGGTATCACCCATAAATGATCCTCATTTGTTGATCCCAAAACTTTGATCAATGAACTGCCACTCATTCCCCATTTGATACAGATACTTTACCTTTACTTAACCACCTACCATATGTCAGATTAAATTCTCATGCTTTTTTTCTCAACATATTCCTATAAGTAGTGCCCATCCTACCCTTATTAACACTATCCCACTTTTCCATTTAAGTATTACTATCGCATTAATGTCCGGTTTAAACTTTTCACTAAGAACTGCATTCAACTGCTTTAATGTAAACCATTACTGATGTCCTACATGACCTGTGCTATTTTCCTCACAAGATTTTATTTTATCTTGACCAAAAAATTTTCCCACCACACTACCACCTTTCTCTCTGCAGTTCTCTCTGTTTTTATTCTCTTTACTTCTGAGAACTTGTGGGTGGTACCAAATAATGTCTGCAGGGACCATCCCTGTTAGGTGCTGTGTATACTGAAATGCCAAACAGACTTTGGTATATTTCGAAAAACTGACCTCAGCCAATAACAGAAGGGGGTTTATTCTTTAACTGTTGAAATTGTCCAAACTTTGTAACCAAGTATCCTGTTGTTTATTTCTGCATGAACTCTCATTAACATCTGATGTTCTGTAGAAAGTAAGGATTTCTTATCATGCAAAAAATATGTGGCATAATCATTACATTAACTGCTTTTACCCCTCCTGAAATTGCGTGTGAGTCAACTACTGTAATGAGAAGATATTCACATGTCTTTTCCTACAACACTTCCAATTTTTGTCATACATATCCTCTACTGATTTGCCTTCTCTTACATCCAGGAACAGGAGATAACCACATTCCATCAAGCTGATGTTCCTTCCATCTTTACCTTCCACCCAGCTTTAGCACTGAAGCCTTTTCCTTGCTTCATATACGCAATGCCTTGCACCCCTTGAACATACTGTGGGTACCCAGGACTGTACCTATGAATAACCTGATATGTTCACTTACCAGTATACAATCATCATGAGATTTTCTATTTTCTCTCTTTTCCTTGATTTAGCTCTGCCTAGGCCCTATTTACTTGTCCCAAAACCTCTAGATCAGACACACCTGGTGACAATGGGCAACCTTGCCTAATGCCCCTTCTGATTTGGCCTGATTCTGAGAGTCTAACACTTACAAAGGTTCTTCAGGAGGACTTACAATACAGCATTGTGCTCCATCTTATGAATGTTTTCTCACATGACCTTGCTTCTGGTGCACTAAACAGAACATTCCAGCTCTCTGTATAAAACTCTTTCTCGATATCAAACAGAACCATGACTGTACAATGCAAGTTTGTCCTCTCTGTACTAATGCTGTCTTATTTCTAGACTTTTTAGCACTATTTTTAAATCTAAACTTATTAGTTAGTTATTGAAGTTATTAATATCTGATGTCTCATTAATTTTAAACAAAATGATTATTACACCCACTTAGTATGTGGATTAGCTGTACTCTCTCATTTGCTGTCTTATTTATTTAGTTATTTTATTTGTTTAGATATATAGAATTTTTCTCCTTCAAACATGTATTGACAGTAAATGGAAGCATTATACAAAACTATGCTAAAAGCCATAACAAGGTGAAGGTAATTAGTATGCACAGTAAAGCTATTCATCAAATGCTGCTTTCATTTCTTCAAAGAACCCCACAAGAATCAAAAGAGAAGTTCTCCACTTTAACAATCCTATACTGTTCCATAAACAGCAGAAATCAGTCATATGAGTGATTTTGAATGAACTCTATTATGACTCATAACTTCACATGGAATGATAGTTAGGCTGATAGTTGTAGAACTGGCTGGGTCTCATATTAACTGCCATCACTACTGCCTGTCGCTCTAGGTCAGGGAAAAGACTACGTGTTAACCTGTTATTTGACATGACTGACAACAGATTAGTCAGGTTTTACATGATTCTTTCCAACAGCCCCCAGATATCTCTTCTCACTGAACTCAACTTTTTCATTTTAATTATGACTGCAGAAATCAAGTCTGTAGCTATATGGGTTGTGTCTTACCTTTTCTCAATAACAGTACAGCTTTAAATTTTCTTACTGTGAATTTTGCACTAGATTTCTTGCTGCAAGCATGTTTGCTATGTACTTTGGCTGGGTAATCACTTCATGTTTTACTGATAAAATCAACTCCCTTCAGTTTTAGGGACATTAAGTGCACCATCAGGAAGATAAACTCATTTCTACCTACACTTAGTAGGTAGTTACTACTCCATAGTCCAGAAGACCTTTGAGAAGCCTCGTCCTAATTCTCAATTGCCCCAGAGCACTGCCTTCTTAACTGACTTCCTCAAAGTCATAGAGTATGCAAATGAAGGCAGAGGAAATCAAACCTTGTAGTACAGGAAGCAGATCAGTAACAGTTCATAATCTTAATTCTATGCAATATTAGGCTTCCTTAACATTTTACTTTCTAAATATTGTGCAAGAGAATTACTCCTGTTTTAATTTTTAGTGATTATTGCACATGACATTATATCTATAGTACGGAAACTGACAACATACTCAAGTGTCAGAATACAAATGTGTTTCTTGGAATGACTTTAATATAATTCACATTATGTTACTGGACATTCCTGGACAGCAACATAAAGAACAGTCGGGGTTGATATGCAATAGAGGCCTGTGTTGTCAAATGAGGAACTTTAAATATACAGACACTTTATATACA
The DNA here is from genome assembly GCF_019279795.1 of Protopterus annectens. Taxonomy (NCBI): domain Eukaryota; kingdom Metazoa; phylum Chordata; order Ceratodontiformes; family Protopteridae; genus Protopterus; species Protopterus annectens. The sequence goes on along the minus strand of NC_056734.1, from coordinate 614,127,495 downwards.
TCTGCTTATTCATATTAAAAGTACAAGGGCTAGAAAACATATTGGGAATACATGGCCAGGTTTTTGAAGATCCTTCAGGGTAGGTTATCAGTCTGCTTATCAGTGGCAGAAATATAAATATTTTTTTATTTTTGTAAGATAGAGTCTAGTGCTGCAAAACTAATAACAGCCATTTGACAGTTGCTGAGCTGGAATATAGAATGTGTATTAGAAAAATGTTCTGCAATTTTGTACTTAGGATGGAAACATACCACAGCAGAAACATCTTCACTCCTGTTTTTCAAAGCAAAATTACTATATAGCAATATATAATTATTACACAGAAGCAATACACTTAATCCCAGTTCCTGATAGCTCTTTAAAATATTAGTAACAGTATGCTGAATGCCACTTGGTTCATTTGTATCACAAAAAAGAAAGAACTGAAAATGACTTGAGTGTTTTTCACTGCTACCAGAAAAAAAAGTTGAATCAGGAGCAAACACAAAGGAATCAAGAATAGTACTGTAAGAGGTATGTAGGAGTAGAGATAAAAAGCTTTTGATCCAACAGGGAATTAATATTTGTAACCTTTTTATTCCAAAACAATTTTCTCTTGCAGCAAAGAAATCTGACACTTCATGTACCATTTAATAAGCTGAAATGGCAATATTATTATATTCCTACAATGATGCATTTTTACTGAATTGTACAAAATCACATAGCAAAATACTTTATTGTAGAAGTGTACCTGTCGTTGTCAAGCTTTTTTCATTACAATTACAAATCTGAAGTGAACTTATGAAATGTATATTCTTCTTATAAAACACTAGCCTCATACAAAAATTGGCACATGATTAATTAAAACAAAACTATTTTATTTTGCCAAGGCTTTGATCAATGCAAACCCCTTATTATCTAAAATACAATTTTTTTTAGAAAATAATAATTATATTTTCCATTGCTAATAAGATATAATCATATGCATATATCTAACCTCAACAAAATAGTGCAAAGAATGTAGTAAAAGTAGACATCAGACAATACCACCTCAATATGAAGTCACTAAAATGTAGGATCATATAAAGATGATTAAGGGAAGGAAAGATTCGAATGTACTCTTGTTCCACATAAACTACATCTGCATAGACATCATTTTACTTACATGAAAAAATCAAACATTCTAATTCTTAAAGGTAACAGCAATAACCAGTTACATTACACATGGATAATAATATTATTAATTTCTTGGTCAGCCTTCATCAGAATCAAAAATGTGGTACATTTAGTTGTATACAGACCCCAGGATTCAGAAGGATTCTCACCACCTGCACTAGTTGGCTAACTTGGGAGTACCAATTAGCACAACAGTTAGAATCCCTGATTTTGAGACATAGTAAATCTGTTCAGGAGAAGTACCTCATTAGAAGCCAATTACCATGTCTCTGAATCTAACAGTGGACTATCTGACCTGACGTTGTCACTTCTCTGCTTACCAGCAAATGCATTGCAGATGGACAGTCACCTGCTAACATGTGTGCAAAGACAGACACACACACGCACACACGCACACACACACACACACACACACACACACACACACACACACACACACACACACACACACACACACACACACACACACACACACACTACAGACACCCATGCAAATATCATGAGTAAAGACTGTACACACATCCATTCAGCAATAAACAAGTTCCTACAGAAATACACACACTCACAGTTGTGGATTTCTGCACTGACCTGCAGCTTTAACATAGTGACCACTATCTGTGCTACAGTTTCTGAATAATGGCATAGTGGGAGACCAACCTATGGAACACTAAGCCTTACTGCACAGTAAAAAACTTGTGTAAAGGCTTCTGCAGAGCAATAAGCCTTTCAAAGCCCATGTGACAAATTATGCATTTCATGAATAGTGACAGCTTACCTACTCATTAATAACTTCTATATTTCAAAAACACATGGTTACAATAAATGCATACCTGTAGGTGTAGTAACACAGTATGGTACCTTTCCTTGAAATGTGCAAAGAACTGTGACTTTTAGATGTGCATAACACTATTTTAAAACATTTGTAACCAAAACAATCCCGCAGATTTTCAAAAGCTTGCATGGAGTGCAAGATTGTTGCAGGAGCTCAAGCAGGTAATATGTCTGCTGTGCGATCCAGGAACAGCCCACAGGGGTGTGCACAAGAGCTCCTGCACTACTCCTGCACGGATGAAGGCCTTGTATGCAAATCACCCCATTTGCAGGAGAAATCCATGCAAATGAGGTGATATTGCAATCCAGGAAGCTTGCGACCGTCTGTGCAGGACTAGTGCATTCAATAGAAATGTACTCAGTTAGTAACTGAGTACATTTCTGCAAACTCCAAAATGGAGCTATGACAGCTCCATATAAAAGCTGCATATCATGTAGTAAGCATGCCAATGCCAAGTATAAGGCCATTGCCATTGCAAACAATACAAAAAATAAAAAAAATCAACTTTTATTTTTTTTAGCCGATCTTGGCTGTTTAAGCATAGGGGAGCGGCACAAACATTCTGCCTAAAATCAGTATTCTGCCATGCAAGTCAATGGCAGGCAGAAGACAACCTGGCCAGTGAGTAGTGGTTGCTAAGGGGGGAGGCTCAGTGTGAGACATGTAACTATGCATTAGCAGGCAATCCTATGCAAATGAGGGGAAGGATAGTGAATCCCAGTTTTCCCCAGCATGTGAGGCAGGTCCCAACAGTGTAATAGTAGGAATAGCTTGGTGCAAGCCTAAGAGGTAGGTGACATCGTGGGTGTGTGTGTCAGGCATACTGTAAGTGGATTGGAGCCCTGTGGCTCAAGTTTGCTCATAGCTTAGCACAGCTAAGCTAGGGGGTGTGTCTAAACCTACCTACCAGTCTTTACAAAGCCTAAGTGCACTGGGTTTTACAGGAGGAAAACAGAAGTTTAACAGGAAATAGCAGCAATGTGCACATTTGAGCACTCTGTTTGTGCTGCCCCCCCCCCCCCGGTGTAAACAGGAAGGTAATGGGAAGGGAAAACAGCAGTAGGAAGGTAATCAAGGAGTACTAGCTTAGCTGGCAAGTAAAATGTATCAGAACCAGCCAATTGCACAGGCAGCAGACCAGCCCAGCCCAGAACACTACTATAAACTATGCAAACACCTACCTGTCTGGTATTTCCCACATTCTACACCACCGGTGTAAACAAGCAGGGAACTTTTAACACTCACAACAGTAAAATGTTAGGGGCTGCAACAGCTATCATACAACTTGTGGAAGAGGCTGAGGGTGGTGAGGATGTGAATGCTGCTGAGCAAGCCACAATGAGGAGACGGAGAAGAGTGTACAGACCCCGGGTAACCTACCAAGGACTACATGAGCTGGAGATAGTAGAGCACTATAGGGTGGACAGGGACCTCCTGCAGCAAATTGTTGAGCTGTGCCAGCCACGCCTGACACACAGAACTAACAGAGGGGAACCCATCCCAGTGGATACCAAGGTATGTGTATGCCTAAGAATATTAGTTACAAGTACCTTCCAAAGGCCATCTGGGGATATGATGGGGATTTCACAGGCATCAGCATCCAGGGTACTCCACCAGTTCCTGGATGCCATGTCAGCACATGTCGGTGAGCATGTATATTTCCCCAACACCCGTGAGGCATTGGCCAGCAATATGCATCTCGTCCACCAAATAGCAGAATACCCTGTGGTAGTGGGTGCAATAGACTGCACGCACATATGCATCAAAGCACCACCTGGTGAGTGGGCTAGGGTCTACATCAACTGCAAGGGCTTCCCCTCCATCAACTGCCAGGTTGTGTGTGATGCCCAGGGCATAATAATGAATGTGTGTGCTGGCTGCCCTGGAAGCTATCACAATTCCCACATCTAGCATCTGATGCAGCTGTACCAGAGATTTTCCAATGGGTACATCCCACACGGTCATCTTGTGGGGGATGCTGGATACGCACTGGACCCCATGGCTGATGACACCCATCAGAAATGCAAACACATCCGAACAATAACTCCACAATGAGGCACATGCACAAACAAGAATCATAATAGAGCATGTGTTTGGGATGCTCAAGTCATGGTTCCGGTGCCTGGACACATCCGGTGGAGCCTTGCAGTACTCACCAG